>NW_026646729.1:0-61167 GCF_949987535.1 Balaenoptera acutorostrata
CGCCCATGAGTGGAAGTGCCCTATGCTCTCCAAGCTGTGTTTTTTAGATGTTCAGGACACACCGTACACTTCTCCAGAGTGGCTGTTGGCAATTTACATCCCGCCCATCCGCGTAGCAAGGCTCCCATTTCTCCATGGCCGGTCCTGCATTTCTGGTTTGACACTTCTTTCCGCATGGCCCTTTTGCCCGCTGGGAAGCGAGACTTCTTTGGAGCGCTGATTTGCCTTCCAGGTTGCTTGGTTGGCCAAAAAGGGCGTATGCGTTTTTTCCTGAATATATTCAGGAAAAAACGCATACGCCCTTTTTGCCAAGGGCATCATTGTCCAGGTTTGGCCGCTTTTCATGTGCTTTCAAGGCGATTCGAATCTACCTCCTGAAATCTGTTTCTGCAATTCTGCCTTGCTTTCAAAGCCTCTTCGTTGCCTTCCCTTATATATTTGTGGACGAGAGGTATCATTTAAAACTCTGCAGGTTTGGAATTGCAGTGCCCCTGAGCTCCATTTTTCAACTCGCTTTTTGGGAGCTGGCCGCAAAAGCGCAGGATTGCTTCAGGCCCTCTTCTGGTTCTGGGGGGCAGGCTGAGCTTGTGCTTAATTCTTCTTCCTGATGGGAAAATAGAGTGACCTGTGCCTGTCCAACTCCTAGAGCTAGTCTCTCATTGGTTCCCCCTCTTCCCGTTCATCCTCAGGACAATTGCAACCTGTACGGAACAGGAGGTTAAAGGTGCTGATTCTCCGGAGGGAGATGGCTAGTAAATCGGCTGGATGGCGAACCCAGAGCAAAGGAGATGAGAAATGAGGTGCGTTTTAGAAAACCTTTCCCGATCACACGGTGTACCATCTTCTGGGTTTCTCATGCCTGTTTCGATGTAGGAAGATGGCCTTGAACCTGGAGATTTGGGACCCGTGGGATGGGTACCATGCAGTATTACTTGAAAGGGTCTTGCGTTGGCTCACCCAAACTCACCGTACCTCTCAGCCCCAAGAGTGTCCACCCTTATGTCCTCAATCAGCTGTGGGTCTAGATATGGTCAATCCAGGTTGCATCACAGCCCCTGAACGAATTTTGTAAGAATTTCTCTCTCTTTCACTGTGTTTGTTTCACGGGTTTTGAAAAGTAATTTATTTTTATAATGGGGTTTAGCTGCTTTTCACGGCTGTGTTTATGCCGCTTTACACCCCCTTGACTCACTTACAGAGAGATATCAATACATAGGTTTGAAGATTCTTACTAGTACAGATATATTCTTGTGCGGTGAATAGGGGGTGTTGAGTCAGTTCACTGAAAAAGGAATAGGTCTTGTCCTCTTACATAATGGGTTTATGGAACCGGTATCGGAGCTAATTTGAAACCCTTGTTTTATGCATCACACCCACCTCACCTTTCCGTTCAGCAGCCATATTGTGTTTTCTAAACGTGTGACTCTGTTCTGTTTTGCAATTCAGTTCAAGTGTAGCGGTTTTTACATTCCCTCTCTAAGTGATATCTTATGATTAAGTGTCCTTTTTCTGTGTGACTTATTTCACTTAGAATCGTCGTACCTAAATCCACTCATCGTGCTGCTACTAGCCTTATGACGTTGATTTCAATGGCTGAGTGGTATTCCATTGTACATGAGGACCACAACTTCTTTATCCATTTTCTCTTTCCTAGGATTTTAAGGTGTAATGAATTGGGGGTTCTTGTCAACAGAGCAGCCCTAAACTTTGGGGTGCCTGTGTCTTGCTGATTTTTAGTTTTCCCAATTTATACGCCCATGAGTGGAAGTGCCCTATGCTCTCCAAGCTGTGTTTTTCAGATGTTTCAGGACACACCGTACACTTCTCCAGAGTGGCTGTTGGCAATTTACATCCCGCCCTCATCAGCGTAGCAAGGCTCCCATTTCTCCATGGCCGGTCCTGCATTTCTGCTTTGGACACTTTTTTCCGCATGGCCCTTTTGCCCGCTGGGAAGCGAGACTTCTTTGGAGCGCTGATTTGCCTTTCCAGGTTGCTTGGTTGGCCAAAAAGGGCGTATGCGTTTTTTCCTGAATATATTCAGGAAAAAACGCATACGCCCTTTTTGGCCAAGGGCATCATTGTCCAGGTTTTGCCGCTTTTCATGTGCTTTCAAGGCGATTCGAATCTACCTCCTGAAATCTGTTTCCCTGCAATTCTGCCTTGCTTTCAAAGCCTCTTCGTTGCCTTCCTTAATATATTTGTGGACGAGAGGTATCATTTAAAACTCTGCAGGTTTGTGAATTGCAGTGCCCCTGAGCTCCATTTTTCAACTCGCTTTTTTGGGAGCTGGCCGCAAAAGCGCAGGATTGCTTCAGGCCCTCTTCTGGTTCTGGGGGGCAGGCTGAGCTTGTGCTTAATTCTTCTTCCTGATGGAAAATAGAGTGACCTGTGCCTGTCCCAACACCTAGAGCTAGTCTCTCATTGGTTCCCCCTCTTCCCGTTCATCCTCAGGACAAATTGCAACCTGTACGGAACAGGAGGTTAAAGGTGCTGATTCTCCAAGGAGGGAGATGGCTAGTAAATCGGCTGGAATGGCGAACCCGAGCAAAGGAGATGAGAAATGAGGTGCGTTTTAGAAACCTTTCCTGATCACACGGTGTACCATCTTCTGGGTTTCTCATGCCTGTTTTCGATGTAGGAAGATGGACTTGAACCTGGAGATTTGGGACCCGTGGGATGGGTACCATGCAGTATTACTTGAAAGGGTCTGCGTTGGCCTACCCAACCTCACCGTACCTCTCAGCCCCAAGAGTGTCCACCCTTATGTCTCAATCAGCTGTTGGTCTAGTTATGGTCAATCCAGGTTGCATCACAGCCCCTGAACGAATTTTGTAAGAATTGCTCTCTCTTTCACTGTCTTTGTTTCACGGGTTTTGAAAAGTAATTTATTTTTATAATGGGTTTAGCTGCTTTTCACGGCTGTGTTTATGCCGCTTTACACCCCCTTGACTCACTTACAGAGAGATATCAATACATAGGTTTGAAGATTCTTACTAGTCAGATATATTCTTGTGCGGTGAATAGGGGGTGTTGAGTCCAGTTCACTGAAAAAGGAATAGGTCTTGTCTCTTACATATTGGGTTTATGGAACGGTATCGGAGCTAATTTGAAACCCTTGTTTTATGCATCACCCCACCTCACCTTTCCCGTTCAGCAGCCATAGTGTGTTTCCTAACGTGTGACTCTGTTCTGTTTTGCAATTCAGTTCAAGTGTAGCGGTTTTTACATTCCCTCTATAAGTGATATCTTAGGATAAGTGTCTTTTTCTGTGTGACTTATTTCACTTAGAATCGTCGTACCTAAATCCACTCATCGTGCTGCTACTAGCCTTATGACGTTGATTTCATGGCTGAGTGATATTCCATTGTACATGAGGACCACAACTTCTTTATCCATTTTTCTCTTTCCTAGGATATTTAAGGTGTAATGAAGTGGGGGTTCTTGTCAACAGAGCAGCCCTAAACTTTGGGGTGCCTGTGTCTTGCTGATTTTTAGTTTTCCCAATTTATACGCCCATGAGTGGAAGTGCCCTATGCTCTCCAAGCTGTGTTTTGTAGATGTTTCAGGACACACCATACACTTCTCCAGAGTGGCTGTTGGCAGTTTACATCCCGCCCATCAGCGTAGCAAGGCTCCCATTTCTCCATGGCCGGTCCTGCATTTCTGCTTTGGACACTTTTTTCCGCATGGCCCTTTTGCCCGCTGGGAAGCGAGACTTCTTTGGAGCGCTGATTTGCCTTTCCAGGTTGCTTGGTTGGCCAAAAAGGGCGTATGCGTTTTTTCCTGAATATATTCAGGAAAAAACGCATACGCCCTTTTTGGCCAAGGGCATCATTGTCCAGGTTTGGCCGCTTTTCATGTGCTTTCAAGGCGATTCGAATCTACCTCCTGAAATCTGTTTCCTGCAATTCTGCCTTGCTTTCAAAGCCTCTTCGTTGCCTTCCCTTAATATATTTGTGGACGAGAGGTATCATTTAAAACTATGCAGGTTTGTGAATTGCAGTGCCCCTGAGCTCCATTTTTCAACTCGCTTTTTTGGGAGCTGGCCGCAAAAGCGCAGGATTGCTTCAGGCCCTCTTCTGGTTCTGGGGGGCAGGCTGAGCTTGTGCTTAATTCTTCTTCCTGATGGGAAAATAGAGTGACCTGTGCCTGTCCCAACACCTAGAGCTAGTCTCTCATTGGTTCCCCCTCTTCCCGTTCATCCTCAGGACAAATTGCAACCTGTACGGAACAGGAGGTTAAAGGTGCTGATTCTCCAAGGAGGGAGATGGCTAGTAAATCGGCTGGAATGGCGAACCCGAGCAAAGGAGATGAGAAATGAGGTGCGTTTTAGAAACCTTTCCTGATCACACGGTGTACCATCTTCTGGGTTTCTCATGCCTGTTTTCGATGTAGGAAGATGGACTTGAACCTGGAGATTTGGGACCCGTGGGATGGGTACCATGCAGTATTACTTGAAAGGGTCTGCGTTGGCCTACCCAACCTCACCGTACCTCTCAGCCCCAAGAGGGTCCACCCTTATGTCTCAATCAGCTGTGGGTCTAGATATGGTCAATCCAGGTTGCATCACAGCCCCTGAACGAATTTTGTAAGAATTTCTCTCTCTTTCACTGTCTTTGTTTCACGGGTTTTGAAAAGTAATTTATTTTTATAATGGGGTTTAGCTGCTTTTCACGGCTGTGTTTATGCCGCTTTACACCCCCTTGACTCACTTACAGAGAGATATCAATACATAGGTTTGAAGATACTTACTAGTCAGATATATTCTTGTGCGGTGAATAGGGGGTGTTGAGTCCAGTTCACTGAAAAAGGAATAGGTCTTGTCTCTTACATATTGGGTTTATGGAACGGTATCGGAGCTAATTTGAAACCCTTGTTTTATGCATCACCCCACCTCACCTTTCCCGTTCAGCAGCCATAGTGTGTTTCCTAAACGTGTGACTCTGTTCTGTTTTGCAATTCAGTTCAAGTGTAGCGGTTTTTACATTCCCTCTAGAAGTGATATCTTAGGATAAGTGTCTTTTTCTGTGTGACTTATTTCACTTAGAATCGTCGTACCTAAATCCACTCATCGTGCTGCTACTAGCCTTATGACGTTGATTTCATGGCTGAGTGATATTCCATTGTACATGAGGACCACAACTTCTTTATCCATTTTTCTCTTTCCTAGGATATTTAAGGTGTAATGAAGTGGGGGTTCTTGTCAACAGAGCAGCCCTAAACTTTGGGGTGCCTGTGTCTTGCTGATTTTTAGTTTTCCCAATTTATACGCCCATGAGTGGAAGTGCCCTATGCTCTCCAAGCTGTGTTTTTTAGATGTTTCAGGACACACCGTACACTTCTCCAGAGTGGCTGTTGGCAATTTACATCCCGCCCATCCGCGTAGCAAGGCTCCCATTTCTCCATGGCCGGTCCTGCATTTCTGCTTTGGACACTTTTTTCCGCATGGCCCTTTTGCCCGCTGGGAAGCGAGACTTCTTTGGAGCGCTGATTTGCCTTTCCAGGTGGCTTGGTTGGCCAAAAAGGGCGTATGCGTTTTTTCCTGAATATATTCAGGAAAAAACGCATACGCCCTTTTTGGCCAAGGGCATCATTGTCCAGGTTTGGCCGCTTTTCATGTGCTTTCAAGGCGATTCGAATCTACCTCCTGAAATCTGTTTCCTGCAATTCTGCCTTGCTTTCAAAGCCTCTTCGTTGCCTTCCCTTAATATATTTGTGGACGAGAGGTATCATTTAAAACTATGCAGGTTTGTGAATTGCAGTGCCCCTGAGCTCCATTTTTCAACTCGCTTTTTTGGGAGCTGGCCGCAAAAGCGCAGGATTGCTTCAGGCCCTCTTCTGGTTCTGGGGGGCAGGCTGAGCTTGTGCTTAATTCTTCTTCCTGATGGGAAAATAGAGTGACCTGTGCCTGTCCCAACACCTAGAGCTAGTCTCTCATTGGTTCCCCCTCTTCCCGTTCATCCTCAGGACAAATTGCAACCTGTACGGAACAGGAGGTTAAAGGTGCTGATTCTCCAAGGAGGGAGATGGCTAGTAAATCGGCTGGAATGGCGAACCCGAGCAAAGGAGATGAGAAATGAGGTGCGTTTTAGAAACCTTTCCTGATCACACGGTGTACCATCTTCTGGGTTTCTCATGCCTGTTTTCGATGTAGGAAGATGGACTTGAACCTGGAGATTTGGGACCCGTGGGATGGGTACCATGCAGTATTACTTGAAAGGGTCTGCGTTGGCCTACCCAACCTCACCGTACCTCTCAGCCCCAAGAGGGTCCACCCTTATGTCTCAATCAGCTGTGGGTCTAGATATGGTCAATCCAGGTTGCATCACAGCCCCTGAACGAATTTTGTAAGAATTTCTCTCTCTTTCACTGTCTTTGTTTCACGGGTTTTGAAAAGTAATTTATTTTTATAATGGGGTTTAGCTGCTTTTCACGGCTGTGTTTATGCCGCTTTACACCCCCTTGACTCACTTACAGAGAGATATCAATACATAGGTTTGAAGATACTTACTAGTCAGATATATTCTTGTGCGGTGAATAGGGGGTGTTGAGTCCAGTTCACTGAAAAAGGAATAGGTCTTGTCTCTTACATATTGGGTTTATGGAACGGTATCGGAGCTAATTTGAAACCCTTGTTTTATGCATCACCCCACCTCACCTTTCCCGTTCAGCAGCCATAGTGTGTTTCCTAAACGTGTGACTCTGTTCTGTTTTGCAATTCAGTTCAAGTGTAGCGGTTTTTACATTCCCTCTAGAAGTGATATCTTAGGATAAGTGTCTTTTTCTGTGTGACTTATTTCACTTAGAATCGTCGTACCTAAATCCACTCATCGTGCTGCTACTAGCCTTATGACGTTGATTTCATGGCTGAGTGATATTCCATTGTACATGAGGACCACAACTTCTTTATCCATTTTTCTCTTTCCTAGGATATTTAAGGTGTAATGAAGTGGGGGTTCTTGTCAACAGAGCAGCCCTAAACTTTGGGGTGCCTGTGTCTTGCTGATTTTTAGTTTTCCCAATTTATACGCCCATGAGTGGAAGTGCCCTATGCTCTCCAAGCTGTGTTTTTTAGATGTTTCAGGACACACCGTACACTTCTCCAGAGTGGCTGTTGGCAATTTACATCCCGCCCATCCGCGTAGCAAGGCTCCCATTTCTCCATGGCCGGTCCTGCATTTCTGCTTTGGACACTTTTTTCCGCATGGCCCTTTTGCCCGCTGGGAAGCGAGACTTCTTTGGAGCGCTGATTTGCCTTTCCAGGTGGCTTGGTTGGCCAAAAAGGGCGTATGCGTTTTTTCCTGAATATATTCAGGAAAAAACGCATACGCCCTTTTTGGCCAAGGGCATCATTGTCCAGGTTTTGCTGCTTTTCATGTGCTTTCAAGGCGATTCGAATCTACCTCCTGAAATCTGTTTCTTGCAATTCTGCCTTGCTTTCAAAGCCTCTTCGTTGCCTTCCCTTAATATATTTGTGGACCAGAGGTATCATTTAAAACTCTGCAGGTTTGTGAATTGCAGTGCCCCTGAGCTCCGTTTTTCAACTCGCTTTTTTGGGAGCTGGCCGCAAAAGCGCAGGATTGCTTCAGGCCCTCTTCTGGTTCTGGGGGGCAGGCTGAGCTTGTGCTTAAGTCTTCTTCCTGATGGGAAAATAGAGTGACCTGTGCCTGTCCCAACACCTAGAGCTAGTCTCTCATTGGTTCCCCCTCTTCCCGTTCATCCTCAGGACAAATTGCAACCTGTACAGAACAGGAGGTTAAAGGTGCTGATTCTCCAAGGAGGGAGATGGCTAGTAAATCGGCTGGAATGGCGAACCCGAGCAAAGGAGATGAGAAATGAGGTGCGTTTTAGAAACGTTTCCTGATCACACGGTGTACCATCTTCTGGGTTTCTCATGCCTGTTTTCGATGTAGGAAGATGGCCTTGAACCCGGAGATTTGGGACCCATGGGATGGGTACCATGCAGTATTACTTGAAAGGGTCTGCGTTGCCTCACCCAACCTCACCGAACCTCTCAGCCCCAAGAGTGTCCACCCTTATGTCTCAATCAGCTGTGGGTCTAGATATGGTCAATCCAGGTTGCATCACAGCCCCTGAACGAATTTTGGAAGAATTTCTCTCTCTTTCACTGTCTTTGTTTCACGGGTTTTGAAAAGTAATTTATTTTTATAATGGGGTTTAGCTGCTTTTCACGGCTGTGTTTATGCCGCTTTACACCCCCTTGACTCACTTACAGAGAGATATCAATACATAGGTTTGAAGATTCTTACTAGTCAGATATATTCTTGTGCGGTGAATAGGGGGTGTTGAGTCCAGTTCACTGAAAAAGGAATACGTCTTGTCCTTACATATTGGGTTTATGGAACGGTATCGGAGCTAATTTGAAACCCTTGTTTTATGCATCACCCCACCTCACCTTTCCCGTTCAGCAGCCATAGTGTGTTTTCTAAACGTGTGACTCTGTTCTGTTTTGTAATTCAGTTCAAGTGTAGCGGTTTTTACATTCCCTCTCTAAGTGATATCTTACGATAAGTGTCTTTTTCTGTGTGACTTATTTCACTTAGAATCGTCGTACCTAAATCCACTCATTGTGTTGCTACTAGCCTTATGACGTTGATTTCATGGCTGAGTGATATTCCATTGTACATGAGGACCACAACTTCTTTATCCATTTTTCTCTTTCCTAGGATATTTAAGGTGTAATGAAGTGGGGGTTCTTGTCAACAGAGCAGCCCTAAACTTTGGGGTGCCTGTGTCTGGCTGATTTTTAGTTTTCCCAATTTATACGCCCATGAGTGGAAGTGCCCTATGCTCTCCAAGCTCTGTTTTTTAGATGTTTCAGGACACACCGTACACTTCTCCAGAGTGGCTGTTGGCAATTTACATCCCGCCCATCAGCGTAGCCAGGCTCCCATTTCTCCATGGCCGGTCCTGCATTTCTGCTATGGACACTTTTTTCCGCATGGCCCTTTTGCCCGCTGGGAAGCGAGACTTCTTTGGAGCGCTGATTTGCCTTTCCAGGTTGCTTGGTTGGCCAAAAAGGGCGTATGCGTTTTTTCCTGAATATATTCAGGAAAAAACGCATACGCCCTTTTTGGCCAAGGGCATCATTGTCCAGGTTTTGCTGCTTTTCATGTGCTTTCAAGGCGATTCGAATCTACCTCCTGAAATCTGTTTCCTGCAATTCTGCCTTGCTTTCAAAGCCTCTTCGTTGCCTTCCCTTAATATATTTGTGGACGAGAGGTATCATTTAAAACTCTGCAGGTTTGTGAATTGCAGTGCCCCTGAGCTCCATTTTTCAACTCGCTTTTTTGGGAGCTGGCCGCAAAAGCGCAGGATTGCTTCAGGCCCTCTTCTGGTTCTGGGGGGCAGGCTGAGCTTGTGCTTAATTCTTCTTCCTGATGGGAAAATAGAGTGACCTGTGCCTGTCCCAACACCTAGAGCTAGTCTCTCATTGGTTCCCCCTCTTCCCGTTCATCCTCAGGACAAATTGCAACCTGTACGGAACAGGAGGTTAAAGGTGCTGATTCTCCAAGGAGGGAGATGGCTATTAAATCGGCTGGATTGGCGAACCCGAGCAAAGGAGATGAGAAATGAGGTGCGTTTTAGAAACCTTTCCCGATCACACGGTGTACCATCTTCTGGGTTTCTCATGCCTGTTTTCGATGTAGGAAGATGGCCTTGAACCCGGAGATTTGGGACCCATGGGATGGGTACCATGCAGTATTACTTGAAAGGGTCTGCGTTGCCTCACCCAACCTCACCGAACCTCTCAGCCCCAAGAGTGTCCACTCTTATGTCTCAATCAGCTGTGGGTCTAGATATAGTCAATCCAGGTTGCATCACAGCCCCTGAACGAATTTTGGAAGAATTTCTCTCTCTTTCACTGTCTTTGTTTCACGGGTTTTGAAAAGTAATTTATTTCTATAATGGGGTTTAGCTGCTTTTCACGGCTGTGTTTATGCCGCTTTACACCCCCTTGACTCACTTACAGAGAGATATCAATACATAGGTTTGAAGATTCTTACTAGTCAGATATATTCTTGTGCGGTGAATAGGGGGTGTTGAGTCCAGTTCACTGAAAAAGGAATAGGTCTTGTCTCTTACATATTGGGTTTATGGAACGGTATCGGAGCTAATTTGAAACCCTTGTTTTATGCATCACCCCACCTCACCTTTCCCGTTCAGCAGCCATAGTGTGTTTCCTAAACGTGTGACTCTGTTCTGTTTTGCAATTCAGTTCAAGTGTAGCGGTTTTTACATTCCCTCTAGAAGTGATATCTTAGGATAAGTGTCTTTTTCTGTGTGACTTATTTCACTTAGAATCGTCGTACCTAAATCCACTCATCGTGCTGCTACTAGCCTTATGACGTTGACTTTATGGCTGAGTGATATTCCATTGTACATGAGGACCCCAACTTCTTTATCCATTTTTCTCTTTCCTAGGATATTTAAGGTGTAATGAAGTGGGGGTTCTTGTCAACAGAGCAGCCCTAAACTTTGGGGTGCCTGTGTCTTGCTGATTTTTAGTTTTCCCAATTTATACGCCCATGAGTGGAAGTGCCCTATGCTCTCCAAGCTGTGTTTTTTAGATGTTTCAGGACACACCGTACACTTCTCCAGAGTGGCTGTTGGCAATTTACATCCCGCCCATCCGCGTAGCAAGGCTCCCATTTCTCCATGGCCGGTCCTGCATTTCTGCTTTGGACACTTTTTTCCGCATGGCCCTTTTGCCCGCTGGGAAGCGAGACTTCTTTGGAGCGCTGATTTGCCTTTCCAGGTGGCTTGGTTGGCCAAAAAGGGCGTATGCGTTTTTTCCTGAATATATTCAGGAAAAAACGCATACGCCCTTTTTGGCCAAGGGCATCATTGTCCAGGTTTTGCTGCTTTTCATGTGCTTTCAAGGCGATTCGAATCTACCTCCTGAAATCTGTTTCTTGCAATTCTGCCTTGCTTTCAAAGCCTCTTCGTTGCCTTCCCTTAATATATTTGTGGACGAGAGGTATCATTTAAAACTCTGCAGGTTTGTGAATTACAGTGCCCCTGAGCTCCGTTTTTCAACTCGCTTTTTTGGGAGCTGGCCGCAAAAGCGCAGGATTGCTTCAGGCCCTCTTCTGGTTCTGGGGGGCAGGCTGAGCTTGTGCTTAATTCTTCTTCCTGATGGGAAAATAGAGTGACCTGTGCCTGTCCCAACACCTAGAGCTAGTCTCTCATTGGTTCCCCCTCTTCCCGTTCATCCTCAGGACAAATTGCAACCTGTACAGAACAGGAGGTTAAAGGTGCTGATTCTCCAAGGAGGGAGATGGCTAGTAAATCGGCTGGAATGGCGAACCCGAGCAAAGGAGATGAGAAATGAGGTGCGTTTTAGAAACGTTTCCTGATCACACGGTGTACCATCTTCTGGGTTTCTCATGCCTGTTTTCGATGTAGGAAGATGGCCTTGAACCCGGAGATTTGGGACCCATGGGATGGGTACCATGCAGTATTACTTGAAAGGGTCTGCGTTGCCTCACCCAACCTCACCGAACCTCTCAGCCCCAAGAGTGTCCACTCTTATGTCTCAATCAGCTGTGGGTCTAGATATAGTCAATCCAGGTTGCATCACAGCCCCTGAACGAATTTTGGAAGAATTTCTCTCTCTTTCACTGTCTTTGTTTCACGGGTTTTGAAAAGTAATTTATTTTTATAATGGGGTTTAGCTGCTTTTCACGGCTGTGTTTATGCCGCTTTACACCCCCTTGACTCACTTACAGAGAGATATCAATACATAGGTTTGAAGATTCTTACTAGTCAGATATATTCTTGTGCGGTGAATAGGGGGTGTTGAGTCCAGTTCACTGAAAAAGGAATAGGTCTTGTCTCTTAAATATTGGGTTTATGGAATGGTATCGGAGCTAATTTGAAACCCTTGTTTTATGCATCACCCCACCTCACCTTTCCCGTTCAGCAGCCATAGTGTGTTTTCTAAACGTGTGACTCTGTTCTGTTTTGTAATTCAGTTCAAGTGTAGCGGTTTTTACATTCCCTCTCTAAGTGATATCTTACGATAAGTGTCTTTTTCTGTGTGACTTATTTCACTTAGAATCGTCGTACCTAAATCCACTCATCGTGTTGCTACTAGCCTTATGACGTTGATTTCATGGCTGAGTGATATTCCATTGTACATGAGGACCACAACTTCTTTATCCATTTTTCTCTTTCCTAGGATATTTAAGGTGTAATGAAGTGGGGGTTCTTGTCAACAGAGCAGCCCTAAACTTTGGGGTGCCTGTGTCTTGCTGATTTTTAGTTTTCCCAATTTATACGCCCATCAGTGGAAGTGCCCTATGCTCTCCAAGCTGTGTTTTTTAGATGTTTCAGGACACACCGTACACTTCTCCAGAGTGGCTGTTGGCAATTTACATCCCGCCCATCAGCGTAGCAAGGCTCCCATTTCTCCATGGCCGGTCCTGCATTTCTGCTTTGGAGACTTTTTTCCGCATGGCCCTTTTGCCCGCTGGGAAGCGAGACTTCTTTGGAGCGCTGATTTGCCTTTCCAGGTTGCTTGGTTGGCCAAAAAGGGCGTATGCGTTTTTTCCTGAATATATTCAGGAAAAAACGCATACGCCCTTTTTGGCCAAGGGCATCATTGTCCACGTTTTGCCGCTTTTCATGTGCTTTCAAGGCGATTCGTATCTACCTCCTGAAATCTGTTTCCTGCAATTCTGCCTTGCTTTCAAAGCCTCTTCGTTGCCTTCCCTTAATATATTTGTGGACGAGAGGTATCATTTAAAACTCTGCAGGTTTGTGAATTGCAGTGCCCCTGAGCTCCATTTTTCAACTCGCTTTTTTGGGAGCTGGCCGCAAAAGCGCAGGATTGCTTCAGGCCCTCTTCTGGTTCTGGGGGGCAGGCTGAGCTTGTGCTTAATTCTTCTTCCTGATGGGAAAATAGAGTGACCTGTGCCTGTCCCAACACCTAGAGCTAGTCTCTCATTGGTTCCCCCTCTTCCCGTTCATCCTCAGGACAAATTGCAACCTGTACGGAACAGGAGGTTAAAGGTGCTGATTCTCCAAGGAGGGAGATGGCTAGTAAATCGGCTGGAATGGCAAACCCGAGCAAAGGAGATGAGAAATGAGGTGCGTTTTAGAAACCTTTCCCGATCACACGGTGTACCATCTTCTGGGTTTCTCATGCCTGTTTTCGATGTCGGAAGATGGCCTTGAACCCGGAGATTTGGGACCCATGGGATGGGTACCATGCAGTATTACTTGAAAGGGTCTGCGTTGCCTCACCCAACCTCACCGAACCTCTCAGCCCCAAGAGTGTCCACTCTTATGTCTCAATCAGCTGTGGGTCTAGATATAGTCAATCCAGGTTGCATCACAGCCCCTGAACGAATTTTGGAAGAATTTCTCTCTCTTTCACTGTCTTTGTTTCACGGGTTTTGAAAAGTAATTTATTTTTATAATGGGGTTTAGCTGCTTTTCACGGCTGTGTTTATGCCGCTTTACACCCCCTTGACTCACTTACAGAGAGATATCAATACATAGGTTTGAAGATTCTTACTAGTCAGATATATTCTTGTGCGGTGAATAGGGGGTGTTGAGTCCAGTTCACTGAAAAAGGAATAGGTCTTGTCTCTTACATATTGGGTTTATGGAACGGTATCGGAGCTAATTTGAAACCCTTGTTTTATGCATCACCCCACCTCACCTTTCCCGTTCAGCAGCCATAGTGTGTTTCCTAAACGTGTGACTCTGTTCTGTTTTGCAATTCAGTTCAAGTGTAGCGGTTTTTACATTCCCTCTAGAAGTGATATCTTAGGATAAGTGTCTTTTTCTGTGTGACTTATTTCACTTAGAATCGTCGTACCTAAATCCACTCATCGTGCTGCTACTAGCCTTATGACGTTGATTTCATGGCTGAGTGATATTCCATTGTACATGAGGACCACAACTTCTTTATCCATTTTTCTCTTTCCTAGGATATTTAAGGTGTAATGAAGTGGGGGTTCTTGTCAACAGAGCAGCCCTAAACTTTGGGGTGCCTGTGTCTTGCTGATTTTTAGTTTTCCCAATTTATACGCCCATGAGTGGAAGTGCCCTATGCTCTCCAAGCTGTGTTTTTTAGATGTTTCAGGACACACCGTACACTTCTCCAGAGTGGCTGTTGGCAATTTACATCCCGCCCATCCGCGTAGCAAGGCTCCCATTTCTCCATGGCCGGTCCTGCATTTCTGCTTTGGACACTTTTCTCCGCATGGCCCTTTTGCCCGCTGGGAAGCGAGACTTCTTTGGAGCGCTGATTTGCCTTTCCAGGTGGCTTGGTTGGCCAAAAAGGGCGTATGCGTTTTTTCCTGAATATATTCAGGAAAAAACGCATACGCCCTTTTTGGCCAAGGGCATCATTGTCCAGGTTTTGCTGCTTTTCATGTGCTTTCAAGGCGATTCGAATCTACCTCCTGAAATCTGTTTCTTGCAATTCTGCCTTGCTTTCAAAGCCTCTTCGTTGCCTTCCCTTAATATATTTGTGGACGAGAGGTATCATTTAAAACTCTGCAGGTTTGTGAATTACAGTGCCCCTGAGCTCCGTTTTTCAACTCGCTTTTTTGGGAGCTGGCCGCAAAAGCGCAGGATTGCTTCAGGCCCTCTTCTGGTTCTGGGGGGCAGGCTGAGCTTGTGCTTAATTCTTCTTCCTGATGGGAAAATAGAGTGACCTGTGCCTGTCCCAACACCTAGAGCTAGTCTCTCATTGGTTCCCCCTCTTCCCGTTCATCCTCAGGACAAATTGCAACCTGTACAGAACAGGAGGTTAAAGGTGCTGATTCTCCAAGGAGGGAGATGGCTAGTAAATCGGCTGGAATGGCGAACCCGAGCAAAGGAGATGAGAAATGAGGTGCGTTTTAGAAACGTTTCCTGATCACACGGTGTACCATCTTCTGGGTTTCTCATGCCTGTTTTCGATGTAGGAAGATGGCCTTGAACCCGGAGATTTGGGACCCATGGGATGGGTACCATGCAGTATTACTTGAAAGGGTCTGCGTTGCCTCACCCAACCTCACCGAACCTCTCAGCCCCAAGAGTGTCCACTCTTATGTCTCAATCAGCTGTGGGTCTAGATATAGTCAATCCAGGTTGCATCACAGCCCCTGAACGAATTTTGGAAGAATTTCTCTCTCTTTCACTGTCTTTGTTTCACGGGTTTTGAAAAGTAATTTATTTTTATAATGGGGTTTAGCTGCTTTTCACGGCTGTGTTTATGCCGCTTTACACCCCCTTGACTCACTTACAGAGAGATATCAATACATAGGTTTGAAGATTCTTACTAGTCAGATATATTCTTGTGCGGTGAATAGGGGGTGTTGAGTCCAGTTCACTGAAAAAGGAATAGGTCTTGTCTCTTAAATATTGGGTTTATGGAATGGTATCGGAGCTAATTTGAAACCCTTGTTTTATGCATCACCCCACCTCACCTTTCCCGTTCAGCAGCCATAGTGTGTTTTCTAAACGTGTGACTCTGTTCTGTTTTGTAATTCAGTTCAAGTGTAGCGGTTTTTACATTCCCTCTCTAAGTGATATCTTACGATAAGTGTCTTTTTCTGTGTGACTTATTTCACTTAGAATCGTCGTACCTAAATCCACTCATCGTGTTGCTACTAGCCTTATGACGTTGATTTCATGGCTGAGTGATATTCCATTGTACATGAGGACCACAACTTCTTTATCCATTTTTCTCTTTCCTAGGATATTTAAGGTGTAATGAAGTGGGGGTTCTTGTCAACAGAGCAGCCCTAAACTTTGGGGTGCCTGTGTCTTGCTGATTTTTAGTTTTCCCAATTTATACGCCCATCAGTGGAAGTGCCCTATGCTCTCCAAGCTGTGTTTTTTAGATGTTTCAGGACACACCGTACACTTCTCCAGAGTGGCTGTTGGCAATTTACATCCCGCCCATCAGCGTAGCAAGGCTCCCATTTCTCCATGGCCGGTCCTGCATTTCTGCTTTGGAGACTTTTTTCCGCATGGCCCTTTTGCCCGCTGGGAAGCGAGACTTCTTTGGAGCGCTGATTTGCCTTTCCAGGTTGCTTGGTTGGCCAAAAAGGGCGTATGCGTTTTTTCCTGAATATATTCAGGAAAAAACGCATACGCCCTTTTTGGCCAAGGGCATCATTGTCCACGTTTTGCCGCTTTTCATGTGCTTTCAAGGCGATTCGTATCTACCTCCTGAAATCTGTTTCCTGCAATTCTGCCTTGCTTTCAAAGCCTCTTCGTTGCCTTCCCTTAATATATTTGTGGACGAGAGGTATCATTTAAAACTATGCAGGTTTGTGAATTGCAGTGCCCCTGAGCTCCATTTTTCAACTCGCTTTTTTGGGAGCTGGCCGCAAAAGCGCAGGATTGCTTCAGGCCCTCTTCTGGTTCTGGGGGGCAGGCTGAGCTTGTGCTTAATTCTTCTTCCTGATGGGAAAATAGAGTGACCTGTGCCTGTCCCAACACCTAGAGCTAGTCTCTCATTGGTTCCCCCTCTTCCCGTTCATCCTCAGGACAAATTGCAACCTGTACGGAACAGGAGGTTAAAGGTGCTGATTCTCCAAGGAGGGAGATGGCTAGTAAATCGGCTGGAATGGCAAACCCGAGCAAAGGAGATGAGAAATGAGGTGCGTTTTAGAAACCTTTCCCGATCACACGGTGTACCATCTTCTGGGTTTCTCATGCCTGTTTTCGATGTCGGAAGATGGCCTTGAACCCGGAGATTTGGGACCCATGGGATGGGTACCATGCAGTATTACTTGAAAGGGTCTGCGTTGCCTCACCCAACCTCACCGAACCTCTCAGCCCCAAGAGTGTCCACTCTTATGTCTCAATCAGCTGTGGGTCTAGATATAGTCAATCCAGGTTGCATCACAGCCCCTGAACGAATTTTGGAAGAATTTCTCTCTCTTTCACTGTCTTTGTTTCACGGGTTTTGAAAAGTAATTTATTTTTATAATGGGGTTTAGCTGCTTTTCACGGCTGTGTTTATGCCGCTTTACACCCCCTTGACTCACTTACAGAGAGATATCAATACATAGGTTTGAAGATTCTTACTAGTCAGATATATTCTTGTGCGGTGAATAGGGGGTGTTGAGTCCAGTTCACTGAAAAAGGAATAGGTCTTGTCTCTTACATATTGGGTTTATGGAACGGTATCGGAGCTAATTTGAAACCCTTGTTTTATGCATCACCCCACCTCACCTTTCCCGTTCAGCAGCCATAGTGTGTTTCCTAAACGTGTGACTCTGTTCTGTTTTGCAATTCAGTTCAAGTGTAGCGGTTTTTACATTCCCTCTAGAAGTGATATCTTAGGATAAGTGTCTTTTTCTGTGTGACTTATTTCACTTAGAATCGTCGTACCTAAATCCACTCATCGTGCTGCTACTAGCCTTATGACGTTGATTTCATGGCTGAGTGATATTCCATTGTACATGAGGACCACAACTTCTTTATCCATTTTTCTCTTTCCTAGGATATTTAAGGTGTAATGAAGTGGGGGTTCTTGTCAACAGAGCAGCCCTAAACTTTGGGGTGCCTGTGTCTTGCTGATTTTTAGTTTTCCCAATTTATACGCCCATGAGTGGAAGTGCCCTATGCTCTCCAAGCTGTGTTTTTTAGATGTTTCAGGACACACCGTACACTTCTCCAGAGTGGCTGTTGGCAATTTACATCCCGCCCATCCGCGTAGCAAGGCTCCCATTTCTCCATGGCCGGTCCTGCATTTCTGCTTTGGACACTTTTCTCCGCATGGCCCTTTTGCCCGCTGGGAAGCGAGACTTCTTTGGAGCGCTGATTTGCCTTTCCAGGTGGCTTGGTTGGCCAAAAAGGGCGTATGCGTTTTTTCCTGAATATATTCAGGAAAAAACGCATACGCCCTTTTTGGCCAAGGGCATCATTGTCCAGGTTTTGCTGCTTTTCATGTGCTTTCAAGGCGATTCGAATCTACCTCCTGAAATCTGTTTCTTGCAATTCTGCCTTGCTTTCAAAGCCTCTTCGTTGCCTTCCCTTAATATATTTGTGGACGAGAGGTATCATTTAAAACTCTGCAGGTTTGTGAATTACAGTGCCCCTGAGCTCCGTTTTTCAACTCGCTTTTTTGGGAGCTGGCCGCAAAAGCGCAGGATTGCTTCAGGCCCTCTTCTGGTTCTGGGGGGCAGGCTGAGCTTGTGCTTAATTCTTCTTCCTGATGGGAAAATAGAGTGACCTGTGCCTGTCCCAACACCTAGAGCTAGTCTCTCATTGGTTCCCCCTCTTCCCGTTCATCCTCAGGACAAATTGCAACCTGTACAGAACAGGAGGTTAAAGGTGCTGATTCTCCAAGGAGGGAGATGGCTAGTAAATCGGCTGGAATGGCGAACCCGAGCAAAGGAGATGAGAAATGAGGTGCGTTTTAGAAACGTTTCCTGATCACACGGTGTACCATCTTCTGGGTTTCTCATGCCTGTTTTCGATGTAGGAAGATGGCCTTGAACCCGGAGATTTGGGACCCATGGGATGGGTACCATGCAGTATTACTTGAAAGGGTCTGCGTTGCCTCACCCAACCTCACCGAACCTCTCAGCCCCAAGAGTGTCCACTCTTATGTCTCAATCAGCTGTGGGTCTAGATATAGTCAATCCAGGTTGCATCACAGCCCCTGAACGAATTTTGGAAGAATTTCTCTCTCTTTCACTGTCTTTGTTTCACGGGTTTTGAAAAGTAATTTATTTTTATAATGGGGTTTAGCTGCTTTTCACGGCTGTGTTTATGCCGCTTTACACCCCCTTGACTCACTTACAGAGAGATATCAATACATAGGTTTGAAGATTCTTACTAGTCAGATATATTCTTGTGCGGTGAATAGGGGGTGTTGAGTCCAGTTCACTGAAAAAGGAATAGGTCTTGTCTCTTACATATTGGGTTTATGGAATGGTATCGGAGCTAATTTGAAACCCTTGTTTTATGCATCACCCCACCTCACCTTTCCCGTTCAGCAGCCATAGTGTGTTTTCTAAACGTGTGACTCTGTTCTGTTTTGTAATTCAGTTCAAGTGTAGCGGTTTTTACATTCCCTCTCTAAGTGATATCTTACGATAAGTGTCTTTTTCTGTGTGACTTATTTCACTTAGAATCGTCGTACCTAAATCCACTCATCGTGTTGCTACTAGCCTTATGACGTTTATTTCATGGCTGAGTGATATTCCATTGTACATGAGGACCACAACTTCTTTATCCATTTTTCTCTTTCCTAGGATATTTAAGGTGTAATGAAGTGGGGGGTTCTTGTCAACAGAGCAGCCCTAAACTTTGGGGTGCCTGTGTCTTGCTGATTTTTAGTTTTCCCAATTTATACGCCCATCAGTGGAAGTGCCCTATGCTCTCCAAGCTGTGTTTTTTAGATGTTTCAGGACACACCGTACACTTCTCCAGAGTGGCTGTTGGCAATTTACATCCCGCCCATCAGCGTAGCAAGGCTCCCATTTCTCCATGGCCGGTCCTGCATTTCTGCTTTGGAGACTTTTTTCCGCATGGCCCTTTTGCCCGCTGGGAAGCGAGACTTCTTTGGAGCGCTGATTTGCCTTTCCAGGTTGCTTGGTTGGCCAAAAAGGGCGTATGCGTTTTTTCCTGAATATATTCAGGAAAAAACGCATACGCCCTTTTTGGCCAAGGGCATCATTGTCCACGTTTTGCCGCTTTTCATGTGCTTTCAAGGCGATTCGTATCTACCTCCTGAAATCTGTTTCCTGCAATTCTGCCTTGCTTTCAAAGCCTCTTCGTTGCCTTCCCTTAATATATTTGTGGACGAGAGGTATCATTTAAAACTCTGCAGGTTTGTGAATTGCAGTGCCCCTGAGCTCCATTTTTCAACTCGCTTTTTTGGGAGCTGGCCGCAAAAGCGCAGGATTGCTTCAGGCCCTCTTCTGGTTCTGGGGGGCAGGCTGAGCTTGTGCTTAATTCTTCTTCCTGATGGGAAAATAGAGTGACCTGTGCCTGTCCCAACACCTAGAGCTAGTCTCTCATTGGTTCCCCCTCTTCCCGTTCATCCTCAGGACAAATTGCAACCTGTACGGAACAGGAGGTTAAAGGTGCTGATTCTCCAAGGAGGGAGATGGCTAGTAAATCGGCTGGAATGGCGAACCCGAGCAAAGGAGATGAGAAATGAGGTGCGTTTTAGAAACCTTTCCCGATCACACGGTGTACCATCTTCTGGGTTTCTCATGCCTGTTTTCGATGTCGGAAGATGGCCTTGAACCCGGAGATTTGGGACCCATGGGATGGGTACCATGCAGTATTACATGAAAGGGTCTGCGTTGCCTCACCCAACCTCACCGAACCTCTCAGCCCCAAGAGTGTCCACCCTTATGTCTCAATCAGCTGTGGGTCTAGATATGGTCAATCCAGGTTGCATCACAGCCCCTGAACGAATTTTGTAAGAATTTCTCTCTCTTTCACTGTCTTTGTTTCACGGGTTTTGAAAAGTAATTTATTTTTATAATGGGGTTTAGATGCTTTTCACGGCTGTGTTTATGCCGCTTTACACCCCCTTGACTCACTTACAGAGAGATATCAATACATAGGTTTGAAGATTCTTACTAGTCAGATATATTCTTGTGCGGTGAATAGGGGGTGTTGAGTCCAGTTCACTGAAAAAGGAATAGGTCTTGTCTCTTACATATTGGGTTTATGGAACGGTATCGGAGCTAATTTGAAACCCTTGTTTTATGCATCACCCCACCTCACCTTTCCCGTTCAGCAGCCATAGTGTGTTTTCTAAACGTGTGACTCTGTTCTGTTTTGCAATTCAGTTCAAGTGTAGCGGTTTTTACATTCCCTCTATAAGTGATATCTTAGGATAAGTGTCTTTTTCTGTGTGACTTATTTCACTTAGAATCGTCGTACCTAAATCCACTCATCGTGCTGCTACTAGCCTTATGACGTTGATTTCATGGCTGAGTGATATTCTATTGTACATGAGGACCACAACTTCTTTATCCATTTTTCTCTTTCCTAGGATATTTAAGGTGTAATGAAGTGGGGGTTCTTGTCAACAGAGCAGCCCTAAACTTTGGGGTGCCTGTGTCTTGCTGATTTTTAGTTTTCCCAATTTATACGCCCATGAGTGGAAGTGCCCTATGCTCTCCAAGCTGTGTTTTTTAGATGTTTCAGGACACACCGTACACTTCTCCAGAGTGGCTGTTGGCAATTTACATCCCGCCCATCCGCGTAGCAAGGCTCCCATTTCTCCATGGCCGGTCCTGCATTTCTGCTTTGGACACTTTTTTCCGCATGGCCCTTTTGCCCGCTGGGAAGCGAGACTTCTTTGGAGCGCTGATTTGCCTTTCCAGGTGGCTTGGTTGGCCAAAAAGGGCGTATGCGTTTTTTCCTGAATGTATTCAGGAAAAAACGCATACGCCCTTTTTGGCCAAGGGCATCATTGTCCACGTTTTGCCCCTTTTCATGTGCTTTCAAGGCGATTCGAATCTACCTCCTGAAATCTGTTTCCTGCAATTCTGCCTTGCTTTCAAAGCCTCTTCGTTGCCTTCCCTTAATATATTTGTGGACGAGAGGTATCATTTAAAACTCTGCAGGTTTGTGAATTGCAGTGCCCCTGAGCTCCATTTTTCAACTCGCTTTTTTGGGAGCTGGCCGCAAAAGCGCAGGATTGCTTCAGGCCCTCTTCTGGTTCTGGGGGGCAGGCTGAGCTTGTGCTTAATTCTTCTTCCTGATGGGAAAATAGAGTGACCTGTGCCTGTCCCAACACCTAGAGCTAGTCTCTCATTGGTTCCCCCTCTTCCCGTTCATCCTCAGGACAAATTGCAACCTGTACGGAACAGGAGGTTAAAGGTGCTGATTCTCCAAGGAGGGAGATGGCTAGTAAATCGGCTGGAATGGCGAACCCGAGCAAAGGAGATGAGAAATGAGGTGCGTTTTAGAAACCTTTCCCGATCACACGGTGTACCATCTTCTGGGTTTCTCATGCCTGTTTTCGATGTCGGAAGATGGCCTTGAACCCGGAGATTTGGGACCCATGGGATGGGTACCATGCAGTATTACATGAAAGGGTCTGCGTTGCCTCACCCAACCTCACCGAACCTCTCAGCCCCAAGAGTGTCCACCCTTATGTCTCAATCAGCTGTGGGTCTAGATATGGTCAATCCAGGTTGCATCACAGCCCCTGAACGAATTTTGTAAGAATTTCTCTCTCTTTCACTGTCTTTGTTTCACGGGTTTTGAAAAGTAATTTATTTTTATAATGGGGTTTAGCTGCTTTTCACGGCTGTGTTTATGCCGCTTTACACCCCCTTGACTCACTTACAGAGAGATATCAATACATAGGTTTGAAGATTCTTACTAGTCAGATATATTCTTGTGCGGTGAATAGGGGGTGTTGAGTCCAGTTCACTGAAAAAGGAATAGGTCTTGTCCTTACATATTGGGTTTATGGAACGGTATCGGAGCTAATTTGAAACCCTTGTTTTATGCATCACCCCACCTCACCTTTCCCGTTCAGCAGCCATAGTGTGTTTTCTAAACGTGTGACTCTGTTCTGTTTTGTAATTCAGTTCAAGTGTAACGGTTTTTACATTCCCTCTCTAAGTGATATCTTACGATAAGTGTCTTTTTCTGTGTGACTTATTTCACTTAGAATCGTCGTACCTAAATCCACTCATCGTGTTGCTACTAGCCTTATGACGTTGATTTCATGGCTGAGTGATATTCCATTGTACATGAGGACCACAACTTCTTTATCCATTTTTCTCTTTCCTAGGATATATAAGATGTAATGAAGTGGGGGTTCTTGTCAACAGAGCAGCCCTAAACTTTGGGGTGCCTGTGTCTGGCTGATTTTTAGTTTTCCCAATTTATACGCCCATGAGTGGAAGTGCCCTATGCTCTCCAAGCTGTGTTTTTTAGATGTTTCAGGACACACCGTACACTTCTCCAGAGTGGCTGTTGGCAATTTACATCCCCCCGATCAGCGTAGCAAGGCTCCCATTTCTCCATGGCCGGTCCTGCATTTCTGCTTTGGACACTTTTTTCCGCATGGCCCTTTTGCCCGCTGGGAAGCGAGACTTCTTTGGAGCGCTGATTTGCCTTTCCAGGTTGCTTGGTTGGCCAAAAAGGGCGTATGCGTTTTTTCCTGAATATATTCAGGAAAAAACGCATACGCCCTTTTTGGCCAAGGGCATCATTGTCCAGGTTTTGCCGCGTTTCATGTGCTTTCAAGGCGATTCGAATCTACCTCCTGAAATCTGTTTCCTGCAATTCTGCCTTGCTTTCAAAGCCTCTTCGTTGCCTTCCCTTAATATATTTGTGGACGAGAGGTATCATTTAAAACTCTGCAGGTTTGTGAATTGCAGTGCCCCTGAGCTACATTTTTCAACTCGCTTTTTTGGGAGCTGGCCGCAAAAGCGCAGGATTGCTTCAGGCCCTCTTCTGGTTCTGGGGGGCAGGCTGAGCTTATGCTTAATTCTTCTTCCTGATGGGAAAATAAAGTGACCTGTGCCTGTCCCAACACCTAGAGCTAGTTTCTCATTGGTTCCCCCTCTTCCCGTTCATCCTCAGGACAAATTGCAACCTGTACGGAACAGGAGGTTACAGGTGCTGATTCTCCAAGGAGGGAGATGGCTAGTAAATCGGCTGGAATGGCGAACCCGAGCAAAGGAGATGAGAAATGAGGTGCGTTTTAGAAACCTTTCCCGATCACACGGTGTACCATCTTCTGGGTTTCTCATGCCTGTTTTCGATGTAGGAAGATGGCCTTGAACCTGGAGATTTGGGACCCGTGGGATGGGTACCATGCAGTATTACTTGAAAGGGTCTGCGTTGGCTCACCCAACCTCACCGAACCTCTCAGCCCCAAGAGTGTCCACCCTTATGTCTCAATCAGCTGTGGGTCTAGATATGGTCAATCCAGGTTGCATCACAGCCCCTGAACGAATTTTGTAAGAATTTCTCTCTCTTTCACTGTCTTTGTTTCACGGGTTTTGAATAGTAATTTATTTTTATAAAGGGGTTTAGCTGCTTTTCACGGCTGTGTTTATGCCGCTTTACACCCCCTTGACTCACTTACAGAGAGATATCAATACATAGGTTTGAAGATTCTTACTAGTCAGATATATTCTTGTGCGGTGAATAGGGGGTGTTGAGTCCAGTTCACTGAAAAAGGAATAGGTCTTGTCTCTTACATATTGGGTTTATGGAACGGTATCGGAGCTAATTTGAAACCCTTGTTTTATGCATCACCCCACCTCACCTTTCCCGTTCAGCAGCCATAGTGTGTTTTCTAAACGTGTGACTCTGTTCTGTTTTGTAATTCAGTTCAAGTGTAGCGGTTTTTACATTCCCTCTCTAAGTGATATCTTACGATAAGTGTCTTTTTCTGTGTGACTTATTTCACTTAGAATCGTCGTACCTAAATCCACTCATCGTGCTGCTACTAGCCTTATGACGTTGATTTCATGGCTGAGTGATATTCCATTGTACATGAGGACCACAACTTCTTTATCCATTTTTCTCTTTCCTAGGATATTTAAGGTGTAATGAAGTGGGGGTTCTTGTCAACAGAGCAGCCCTAAATTTTGGGGTGCCTGTTTCTGGCTGATTTTTAGTTTTCCCAATTTATACGCCCATGAGTGGAAGTGCCCTATGCTCTCCAAGCTGTGTTTTTTAGATGTTTCAGGACACACCGTACACTTCTCCAGAGTGGCTGTTGGCAATTTACATCCCGCCCATCAGCGTAGCAAGGCTCCCATTTCTCCATTGCCGGTCCTGCATTTCTGCTTTGGACACTTTTTTCCGCATGGCCCTTTTGCCCGCTGGGAAGCGAGACTTCTTTGGAGCGCTGATTTGCCTTTCCAGGTTGCTTGGTTGGCCAAAAAGGGCGTATGCGTTTTTTCCTGAATATATTCAGGAAAAAACGCATACGCCCTTTTTGGCCAAGGGCATCATTGTCCAGGTTTTGCCGCTTTTCATGTGCTTTCAAGGCGATTCGAATCTACCTCCTGAAATCTGTTTCCTGCAATTCTGCCTTGCTTTCAAAGCCTCTTCGTTGCCTTCCCTTAATATATTTGTGGACGAGAGGTATCATTTAAAACTCTGCAGGTTTGTGAATTGCAGTGCCCCTGAGCTCCATTTTTCAACTCGCTTTTTTGGGAGCTGGCCGCAAAAGCGCAGGATTGCTTCAGGCCCTCTTCTGGTTCTGGGGGGCAGGCTGAGCTTGTGCTTAATTCTTCTTCCTGATGGGAAAATAGAGTGACCTGTGCCTGTCCCAACACCTAGAGCTAGTCTCTCATTGGTTCCCCCTCTTCCCGTTCATCCTCAGGACAATTTGCAACCTGTACGGAACAGGAGGTTAAAGGTGCTGATTCTCCAAGGAGGGAGATGGCTAGTAAATCGGCTGGAATGGCGAACCCGAGCAAAGGAGATGAGAAATGAGGTGCGTTTTAGAAACCTTTCCCGATCACACGGTGTACCATCTTCTGGGTTTCTCATGCCTGTTTTCGATGTAGGAAGATGGCCTTGAACCTGGAGATTTGGGACCCGTGGGATGGGTACCATGCAGTATTACTTGAAAGGGTCTGCGTTGGCTCACCCAACCTCACCGAACCTCTCAGCCCCAAGAGTGTCCACCCTTATGTCTCAATCAGCTGTGGGTCTAGATATGGTCAATCCAGGTTGCATCACAGCCCCTGAACGAATTTTGTAAGAATTTCTCTCTCTTTCACTGTCTTTGTTTCACGGGTTTTGAAAAGTAATTTATTTTTATAATGGGGTTTAGCTGCTTTTCACGGCTGTGTTTATGCCGCTTTACACCCCCTTGACTCACTTACAGAGAGATATCAATACATAGGTTTGAAGATTCTTACTAGTCAGATATATTCTTGTGCGGTGAATAGGGGGTGTTGAGTCCAGTTCACTGAAAAAGGAATAGGTCTTGTCTCTTACATATTGGGTTTATGGAACGGTATCGGAGCTAATTTGAAACCCTTGTTTTATGCATCACCCCACCTCACCTTTCCCGTTCAGCAGCCATAGTGTGTTTTCTAAACGTGTGACTCTGTTCTGTTTTGTAATTCAGTTCAAGTGTAGCGGTTTTTACATTCCCTCTCTAAGTGATATCTTACGATAAGTGTCTTTTTCTGTGTGACTTATTTCACTTAGAATCGTCGTACCTAAATCCACTCATCGTGTTGCTACTAGCCTTATGACGTTGATTTCATGGCTGAGTGATATTCCATTGTACATGAGCACCACAACTTCTTTATCCATTTTTCTGTTTCCTAGGATATTTAAGATGTAATGAAGTGGGGGTTCTTGTCAACAGAGCAGCCCTAAACTTTGGGGTGCCTGTGTCTGGCTGATTTTTAGTTTTCCCAATTTATACGCCCATGAGTGGAAGTGCACTATGCTCTCCAAACTGTGTTTTTTAGATGTTTCAAGACACACCGTACACTTCTCCAGAGTGGCTGTTGGCAATTTACATCCCGCCCATCAGCGTAGCAAGGCTCCCATTTCTCCATGGCCGGTCCTGCATTTCTGCTTTGGACACTTTTTTCCGCATGGCCCTTTTGCCCGCTGGGAAGCGAGACTTCTTTGGAGCGCTGATTTGCCTTTCCAGGTTGCTTGGTTGGCCAAAAAGGGCGTATGCGTTTTTTCCTGAATATATTCAGGAAAAAACGCATACGCCCTTTTTGGCCAAGGGCATCATTGTCCAGGTTTTGCCGCTTTTCATGTGCTTTCAAGGCGATTCGAATCTACCTCCTGAAATCTGTTTCCTGCAATTCTGCCTTGCTTTCAAAGCCTCTTCGTTGCCTTCCCTTAATATATTTGTGGACGAGAGGTATCATTTAAAACTCTGCAGGTTTGTGAATTGCAGTGCCCCTGAGCTCCATTTTTCAACTCGCTTTTTTGGGAGCTGGCCGCAAAAGCGCAGGATTGCTTCAGGCCCTCTTCTGGTTCTGGGGGGCAGGCTGAGCTTGTGCTTAATTCTTCTTCCTGATGGGAAAATAGAGTGACCTGTGCCTGTCCCAACACCTAGAGCTAGTCTCTCATTGGTTCCCCCTCTTCCCGTTCATCCTCAGGACAATTTGCAACCTGTACGGAACAGGAGGTTAAAGGTGCTGATTCTCCAAGGAGGGAGATGGCTAGTAAATCGGCTGGAATGGCGAACCCGAGCAAAGGAGATGAGAAATGAGGTGCGTTTTAGAAACCTTTCCCGATCACACGGTGTACCATCTTCTGGGTTTCTCATGCCTGTTTTCGATGTAGGAAGATGGCCTTGAACCTGGAGATTTGGGACCCGTGGGATGGGTACCATGCAGTATTACTTGAAAGGGTCTGCGTTGGCTCACCCAACCTCACCGAACCTCTCAGCCCCAAGAGTGTCCACCCTTATGTCTCAATCAGCTGTGGGTCTAGATATGGTCAATCCAGGTTGCATCACAGCCCCTGAACGAATTTTGTAAGAATTTCTCTCTCTTTCACTGTCTTTGTTTCACGGGTTTTGAAAAGTAATTTATTTTTATAATGGGGTTTAGCTGCTTTTCACGGCTGTGTTTATGCCGCTTTACACCCCCTTGACTCACTTACAGAGAGATATCAATACATAGGTTTGAAGATTCTTACTAGTCAGATATATTCTTGTGCGGTGAATAGGGGGTGTTGAGTCCAGTTCACTGAAAAAGGAATAGGTCTTGTCTCTTACATATTGGGTTTATGGAACGGTATCGGAGCTAATTTGAAACCCTTGTTTTATGCATCACCCCACCTCACCTTTCCCGTTCAGCAGCCATAGTGTGTTTTCTAAACGTGTGACTCTGTTCTGTTTTGTAATTCAGTTCAAGTGTAGCGGTTTTTACATTCCCTCTCTAAGTGATATCTTACGATAAGTGTCTTTTTCTGTGTGACTTATTTCACTTAGAATCGTCGTACCTAAATCCACTCATCGTGTTGCTACTAGCCTTATGACGTTGATTTCATGGCTGAGTGATATTCCATTGTACATGAGCACCACAACTTCTTTATCCATTTTTCTGTTTCCTAGGATATTTAAGATGTAATGAAGTGGGGGTTCTTGTCAACAGAGCAGCCCTAAACTTTGGGGTGCCTGTGTCTGGCTGATTTTTAGTTTTCCCAATTTATACGCCCATGAGTGGAAGTGCACTATGCTCTCCAAACTGTGTTTTTTAGATGTTTCAAGACACACCGTACACTTCTCCAGAGTGGCTGTTGGCAATTTACATCCCGCCCATCAGCGTAGCAAGGCTCCTATTTCTCCATGGCCGGTCCTGCATTTCTGCTTTGGACACTTTTTTCCGCATGGCCCTTTTGCCCGCTGGGAAGCGAGACTTCTTTGGAGCGCTGATTTGCCTTTCCAGGTTGCTTGGTTGGCCAAAAAGGGCGTATGCGTTTTTTCCTGAATATATTCAGGAAAAAACGCATACGCCCTTTTTGGCAAAGGGCATCATTGTCCAGGTTTTGCCGCTTTTCATGTGCTTTCAAGGCGATTCGAATCTCCCTCCTGAAATCTGTTTCCTGCAATTCTGCCTTACTTTCAAAGCCTCTTCGTTGCCTTCCCTTAATATATTTGTGGACGAGAGGTATCATTTAAAACTCTGCAGGTTTGTGAATTGCAGTGCCCCTGAGCTCCATTTTTCAACTCGCTTTTTTGGGAGCTGGCCGCAAAAGCGCAGGATTGCTTCAGGCCCTCTTCTGGTTCTGGGGGGCAGGCTGAGCTTGTGCTTAATTCTTCTTCCTGATGGGAAAATAGAGTGACCTGTGCCTGTCCCAAAACCTAGAGCTAGTCTCTCATTGGTTCCCCCTCTTCCCGTTCATCCTCAGGACAAATTGCAACCTGTACGGAACAGGAGGTTAAAGGTGCTGATTCTCCAAGGAGGGAGATGGCTAGTAAATCGGCTGGAATGGCGAACCCGAGCAAAGGAGATGAGAAATGAGGTGCGTTTTAGAAACCTTTCCCGATCACACAGTGTACCATCTTCTGGGGTTCTCATGCCTGTTTTCGATGTAGGAAGATGGCCTTGAACCTGGAGATTTGGGACCCGTGGGATGGGTACCATGCAGTATTACTTGAAAGGGTCTGCGTTGGCTCACCCAACCTCACCGAACCTCTCAGCCCCAAGAGTGTCCACCCTTATGTCTCAATCAGCTGCGGGTCTAGATATGGTCAATCCAGGTTGCATCACAGCCCCTGAACGAATTTTGTAAGAATTTCTCTCTCTTTCACTGTCTTTGTTTCACGGGTTTTGAAAAGTAATTTATTTTTATAATGGGGTTTAGCTGTTTTCACGGCTGTGTTTATGCCGCTTTACACCCCCTTGACTCACTTACAGAGAGATATCAATACATAGGTTTGAAGATTCTTACTAGTCAGATATATTCTTGTGCGGTGAATAGGGGGTGTTGAGTCCAGTTCACTGAAAAAGGAATAGGTCTTGTCTCTTACATATTGGGTTTATGGAACGGTATCGGAGCTAATTTGAAACCCTTGTTTTATGCATCACCCCACCTCACCTTTCCCGTTCAGCAGCCATAGTGTGTTTTCTAAACGTGTGACTCTGTTCTGTTTTGTAATTCAGTTCAAGTGTAGCGGTTTTTACATTCCCTCTCTAAGTGATATCTTACGATAAGTGTCTTTTTCTGTGTGACTTATTTCACTTAGAATCGTCGTACCTAAATCCACTCATCGTGTTGCTACTAGCCTTATGACGTTGATTTCATGGCTGAGTGATATTCCATTGTACATGAGGACCACAACTTCTTTATCCATTTTTCTCTTTCCTAGGATATTTAAGGTGTAATGAAGTGGGGTTTCTTGTCAACAGAGCAGCCCTAAACTTTGGGGTGCCTGTGTCTGGCTGATTTTTAGTTTTCCCAATTTATACGCCCATGAGTGGAAGTGCCCTATGCTCTCCAAGCTGTGTTTTTTAGATGTTTCAGGACACACCGTACACTTCTCCAGAGTGGCTGTTGGCAATTTACATCCCGCCCATCAGTGTAGCAAGGCTCCCATTTCTCCATGGCCGGTCCTGCATTTCTGCTTTGGACACTTTTTTCCGCATGGCCCTTTTGCCCGCTGGGAAGCGAGACTTCTTTGGAGCGCTGATTTGCCTTTCCAGGTTGCTTGGTTGGCCAAAAAGGGCGTATGCGTTTTTTCCTGAATATATTCAGGAAAAAACGCATACGCCCTTTTTGGACAAGGGCATCATTGTCCAGGTTTTGCCGCTTTTCATGTGCTTTCAAGGCGATTCGAATCTACCTCCTGAAATCTGTTTCCTGCAATTCTGCCTTACTTTCAAAGCCTCTTCGTTGCGTTCCCTTAATATATTTGTGGACGAGAGGTATCATTTAAAACTCTGCAGGTTTGTGAATTGCAGTGCCCCTGAGCTCCATTTTTCAACTCGCTTTTTTGGGAGCTGGCCGCAAAAGCGCAGGATTGCTTCAGGCCCTCTTCTGGTTCTGGGGGGCAGGCTGAGCTTGTGCTTAATTCTTCTTCCTGATGGGAAAATAGAGTGACCTGTGCCTGTCCCAACACCTAGAGCTAGTCTCTCATTGGTTCCCCCTCTTCCCGTTCATCCTCAGGACAAATTGCAACCTGTACGGAACAGGAGGTTAAAGGTGCTGATTCTCCAAGGAGGGAGATGGCTAGTAAATCGGCTGGAATGGCGAACCCGAGCAAAGGAGATGAGAAATGAGGTGCGTTTTAGAAACCTTTCCCGATCACACAGTGTACCATCTTCTGGGTTTCTCATGCCTGTTTTCGATGTAGGAAGATGGCCTTGAACCTGGAGATTTGGGACCCGTGGGATGGGTACCATGCAGTATTACTTGAAAGGGTCTGCGTTGGCTCACCCAACCTCACCGAACCTCTCAGCCCCAAGAGTGTCCACCCTTATGTCTCAATCAGCTGTGGGTCTAGATATGGTCAATCCAGGTTGCATCACAGCCCCTGAACGAATTTTGTAAGAATTTCTCTCTCTTTCACTGTCTTTGTTTCACGGGTTTTGAAAAGTAATTTATTTTTATAATGGGGTTTAGATGCTTTTCACGGCTGTGTTTATGCCGCTTTACACCCCCTTGACTCACTTACAGAGAGATATCAATACATAGGTTTGAAGTTTGTTACTAGTCAGATATATTCTTGTGCGGTGAATAGGGGGTGTTGAGTCCAGTTCACTGAAAAAGAATAGGTCTTGTCTCTTACATATTGGGTTTATGGAACGGTATCGGAGCTAATTTGAAACCCTTGTTTTATGCATCACCCCACCTCACCTTTCCCGTTCAGCAGCCATAGTGTGTTTTCTAAACGTGTGACTCTGTTCTGTTTTGTAATTCAGTTCAAGTGTAGCGGTTTTTACATTCCCTCTCTAAGTGATATCTTACGATAAGTGTCTTTTTCTGTGTGACTTATTTCACTTAGAATCCTCGTACCTAAATCCACTCATCGTGCTGCTACTAGCCTTATGACGTTGATTTCATGGCTGAGTGATATTCCATTGTACATGAGGACCACAACTTCTTTATCCATTTTTCTCTTTCCTAGGATATTTAAGGTGTAATGAAGTGGGGGTTCTTGTCAACAGAGCAGCCCTAAATTTTGGGGTGCCTGTGTCTGGCTGATTTTTAGTTTTCCCAATTTATACGCCCATGAGTGGAAGTGCCCTATGCTCTCCAAGCTGTGTTTTTCAGATGTTTCAGGACACACCGTACACTTCTCCAGAGTGGCTGTTGGCAATTTACATCCCGCCCATCAGCGTAGCAAGGCTCCCATTTCTCCATGGTCGGTCCTGCGTTTCTGCTTTGGACACTTTTTTCCGCATGGCCCTTTTGCCCGCTGGGAAGCGAGACTTCTTTGGAGCGCTGATTTGCCTTTCCAGGTTGCTTGGTTGGCCAAAAAGGGCGTATGCGTTTTTTCCTGAATATATTCAGGAAAAAACGCATACGCCCTTTTTGGCCAAGGGCATCATTGTCCAGGTTTTGCCGCTTTTCATGTGCTTTCAAGGCGATTCGAATCTACCTCCTGAAATCTGTTTCCTGCAATTCTGCCTTGCTTTCAAAGCCTCTTCGTTGCCTTCCCTTAATATATTTGTGGACGAGAGGTATCATTTAAAACTCTGCAGGTTTGTGAATTGCAGTGCCCCTGAGCTCCATTTTTCAACTCGCTTTTTTGGGAGCTGGCCGCAAAAGCGCAGGATTGCTTCAGGCCCTCTTCTGGTTCTGGGGGGCAGGCTGAGCTTGTGCTTAATTCTTCTTCCTGATGGGAAAATAGAGTGACCTGTGCCTGTCCCAACACCTAGAGCTAGTCTCTCATTGGTTCCCCCTCTTCCCGTTCATCCTCAGGACAAATTGCAACCTGTACGGAACAGGAGGTTAAAGGTGCTGATTCTCCAAGGAGGGAGATGGCTAGTAAATCGGCTGGAATGGCGAACCCGAGCAAAGGAGATGAGAAATGAGGTGCGTTTTAGAAACCTTTCCCGATCACACGGTGTACCATCTTCTGGATTTCTCATGCCTGTTTTCGATGTAGGAAGATGCCCTTGAACCTGGAGATTTGGGACCCATGGGATGGGTACCATGCAGTATTACTTGAAAGGTTCTGCGTTGGCTCACACAACCTCATCGAACCTCTCAGCCACAAGAGTGTCCACCCTTATGTCTCAATCAGCTGTGGGTCTAGATATGGTCAATCCAGGTTGCATCACAGCCCCTGAACGAATTTTGTAAGAATTTCTCTCTCTTTCACTGTCTTTGTTTCACGGGTTTTGAAAAGTAATTTATTTTTATAGTGGGGTTTAGCTGCTTTTCACGGCTGTGTTTATGCCGCTTTACACCCCCTTGACTCACTTACAGAGAGATATCAATACATAGGTTTGAAGATTCTTACTAGTCAGATATATTCTTGTGCGGTGAATAGGGGGTGTTGAGTCCAGTTCACTGAAAAAGGAATAGGTCTTGTCTCTTACATATTGGGTTTATCGAACGGTATCGGAGCTAATTTGAAACCCTTGTTTTATGCATCACCCCACCTCACCTTTCCCGTTCAGCAGCCATAGTGTGTTTCCTAAACGTGTGACTCTGTTCTGTTTTGCAATTCAGTTCAAGTGTAGCGGTTTTTACATTCCCTCTCTAAGTGATATCTTAGGATAAGTGTCTTTTTCTGTGTGACTTATTTCACTTAGAATCGTCGTACCTAAATCCAGTAATCGTGCTGCTACTAGCCTTATGACGTTGATTTCATGGCTGAGTGATATTCCATTGTACATGAGGACCACAACTTCTTTATCCATTTTTCTCTTTCCTAGGATATTTAAGGTGTAATGAAGTGGGGGTTCTTGTCAACAGAGCAGCCCTAAATTTTGGGGTGCCTGTTTCTGGCTGATTTTTAGGTTTCCCAATTTATACGCCCATGAGTGGAAGTGCCCTATGCTCTCCAAGCTGTGTTTTTTAGATGTTTCAGGACACACCGTACACTTCTCCAGAGTGGCTGTTGGCAATTTACATCCCGCCCATCAGCGTAGCAAGGCTCCCATTTCTCCATGGCCGGTCCTGCATTTCTGCTTTGGACACTTTTTTCCGCATGGCCCTTTTGCCCGCTGGGAAGCGAGACTTCTTTGGAGCGCTGATTTGCCTTTCCAGGTTGCTTGGTTGGCCAAAAAGGGCGTATGCGTTTTTTCCTGAATATATTCAGGAAAAAACGCATACGCCCTTTTTGGCCAAGGGCATCATTGTCCAGGTTTTGCCGCTTTTCATGTGCTTTCAAGGCGATTCGAATCTACCTCCTGAAATCTGTTTCCTGCAATTCTGCCTTGCTTTCAAAACCTCTTCGTTGCCTTCCCTTAATATATTTGTGGACAAGAGGTATCATTTAAAACTCTGCAGGTTTGTGAATTGCAGGGACCCTGAGCTCCATTTTTCAACTCGCTTTTTTGGGAGCTGGCCGCAAAAGCGCAGGATTGCTTCAGGCCCTCTTCTGGTTCTGGGGGGCAGGCTGAGCTTGTGCTTAATTCTTCTTCCTGATGGGAAAATAGAGTGACCTGTGCCTGTCCCAACACCTAGAGCTAGTCTCTCATTGGTTCCCCCTCTTCCCGTTCATCCTCAGGACAAATTGCAACCTGTACGGAACAGGAGGTTAAAGGTGCTGATTCTCCAAGGAGGGAGATGGCTATTAAATCGGCTGGAATGGCGAACCCGAGCAAAGGAGATGAGAAATGAGGTGCGTTTTAGAAACCTTTCCCGATCACACGGTGTACCATCTTCTGGGTTTCTCATGCCTGTTTTCGATGTAGGAAGATGGCCTTGAACCTGGAGATTTGGGACCCGTGGGATGGGTACCATGCAGTATTACTTGAAAGGGTCTGCGTTGGCTCACCCAACCTCACCGAACCTCTCAGCCCCAAGAGTGTCCACCCTTATGTCTCAATCAGCTGTGGGTCTAGATATGGTCAATCCAGGTTGCATCACAGCCCCTGAACGAATTTTGTAAGAATTTCTCTCTCTTTCACTGTCTTTGTTTCACGGGTTTTGAAAAGTAATTTATTTTTATAGTGGGGTTTAGCTGCTTTTCACGGCTGTGTTTATGCCGCTTTACACCCCCTTGACTCACTTACAGAGAGATATCAATACATAGGTTTGAAGATTCTTACTAGTCAGATATATTCTTGTGCGGTGAATAGGGGGTGTTGAGTCCAGTTCACTGAAAAAGGAATAGGTCTTGTCTCTTACATATTGGGTTTATGGAACGGTATCGGAGCTAATTTGAAACCCTTGTTTTATGCATCACCCCACCTCACCTTTCCCGTTCAGCAGCCATAATGTGTTTCCTAAACGTGTGACTCTGTTCTGTTTTGCAATTCAGTTCAAGTGTAGCGGTTTTTACATTCCCTCTCTAAGTGATATCTTAGGATAAGTGTCTTTTTCTGTGTGACTTATTTCACTTAGAATCGTCGTACCTAAATCCACTCATCGTGCTGCTACTAGCCTTATGACGTTGATTTCATGGCTGAGTGATATTCCATTGTACATGAGGACCACAACTTCTTTATCCATTTTTCTCTTTCCTAGGATATTTAAGGTGTAATGAAGTGGGGGTTCTTGTCAACAGAGCAGCCCTAAATTTTGGGGTGCCTGTTTCTGGCTGATTTTTAGGTTTCCCAATTTATACGCCCATGAGTGGAAGTGCCCTATGCTCTCCAAGCTGTGTTTTTTAGATGTTTCAGGACACACCGTACACTTCTCCAGAGTGGCTGTTGGCAATTTACATCCCGCCCATCAGCGTAGCAAGGCTCCCATTTCTCCATGGCCGGTCCTGCATTTCTGCTTTGGACACTTTTTTCCGCATGGCCCTTTTGCCCGCTGGGAAGCGAGACTTCTTTGGAGCGCTGATTTGCCTTTCCAGGTTGCTTGGTTGGCCAAAAAGGGCGTATGCGTTTTTTCCTGAATATATTCAGGAAAAAACGCATACGCCCTTTTTGGCCAAGGGCATCATTGTCCACGTTTTGCCGCTTTTCATGTGCTTTCAAGGCGATTCGAATCTACCTCCTGAAATCTGTTTCCTGCAATTCTGCCTTGCTTTCAAAACCTCTTCGTTGCCTTCCCTTAATATATTTGTGGACAAGAGGTATCATTTAAAACTCTGCAGGTTTGTGAATTGCAGGGCCCCTGAGCTCCATTTTTTAACTCGCTTTTTTGGGAGCTGGCCGCAAAAGCGCAGGATTGCTTCAGGCCCTCTTCTGGTTCTGGGGGGCAGGCTGAGCTTGTGCTTAATTCTTCTTCCTGATGGGAAAATAGAGTGACCTGTGCCTGTCCCAACACCTAGAGCTAGTCTCTCATTGGTTCCCCCTCTTCCCGTTCATCCTCAGGACAAATTGCAACCTGTACGGAACAGGAGGTTAAAGGTGCTGATTCTCCAAGGAGGGAGATGGCTAGTAAATCGGCTGGAATGGCGAACCCGAGCAAAGGAGATGAGAAATGAGGTGCGTTTTAGAAACCTTTCCCGATCACACGGTGTACCATCTTCTGGGTTTCTCATGCCTGTTTTCGATGTAGGAAGATGGCCTTGAACCTGGAGATTTGGGACCCGTGGGATGGGTACCATGCAGTATTACTTGAAAGGGTCTGCGTTGGCTCACCCAACCTCACCGAACCTCTCAGCCCCAAGAGTGTCCACCCTTATGTCTCAATCAGCTGTGGGTCTAGATATGGTCAATCCAGGTTGCATCACAGCCCCTGAACGAATTTTGTAAGAATTTCTCTCTCTTTCACTGTCTTTGTTTCACGGGTTTTGAAAAGTAATTTATTTTTATAATGGGGTTTAGCTGGTTTTCACGGCTGTGTTTATGCCGCTTTACACCCCCTTGACTCACTTACAGAGAGATATCAATACATAGGTTTGAAGATTCTTACTAGTCAGATATATTCTTGTGCGGTGAATAGGGGGTGTTGAGTCCAGTTCACTGAAAAAGGAATAGGTCTTGTCTCTTACATATTGGGTTTATGGAACGGTATCGGAGCTAATTTGAAACCCTTGTTTTATGCATCACCCCACCTCACCTTTCCCGTTCAGCAGCCATAGTGTGTTTCCTAAACGTGTGACTCTGTTCTGTTTTGTAATTCAGTTCAAGTGTAGCGGTTTTTACATTCCCTCTCTAAGTGATATCTTACGATAAGTGTCTTTTTCTGTGTGACTTATTTCACTTAGAATCGTCGTACCTAAATCCACTCATCGTGTTGCTACTAGCCTTATGACGTTGATTTCATGGCTGAGTGATATTCCATTGTACATGAGGACCACAACTTCTTTATCCATTTTTCTGTTTCCTAGGATATTTAAGGTGTAATGAAGTGGGGGTTCTTGTCAACAGAGCAGCCCTAAACTTTGGGGTGCCTGTGTCTGGCTGATTTTTAGTGTTCCCAATTTATACGCCCATGAGTGGAAGTGCCCTATGCTCTCCAAGCTGTGTTTTTTAGATGTTTCAGGACACACCATACACTTCTCCAGCGTGGCTGTTGGCAATTTACATCCCGCCCATCCGCGTAGCAAGGCTCCCATTTCTCCATGGCCGGTCCTGCATTTCTGCTTTGGACACTTTTTTCCGCATGGCCCTTTTGCCCGCTGGGAAGCGAGACTTCTTTGGAGCGCTGATTTGCCTTTCCAGGTTGCTTGGTTGGCCAAAAAGGGCGTATGCGTTTTTTCCTGAATATATTCAGGAAAAAACGCATACGCCCTTTTTGGCCAAGGGCATCATTGTCCAGGTTTTGCCGCTTTTCATGTGCTTTCAAGGCGATTCGAATCTACCTCCTGAAATCTGTTTCCTGCAATTCTGCCTTGCTTTCAAAGCCTCTTCGTTGCCTTCCCTTAATATATTTGTGGACGAGAGGTATCATTTAAAACTCTGCAGGTTTGTGAATTGCAGTGCCCCTGAGCTCCATTTTTCAACTCGCTTTTTTGGGAGCTGGCCGCAAAAGCGCAGGATTGCTTCAGGCCCTCTTCTGGTTCTGGGGGGCAGGCTGAGCTTGTGCTTAATTCTTCTTCCTGATGGGAGAATAGAGTGACCTGTGCCTGTCCCAACACCTAGAGCTAGTCTCTCATTGGTTCCCCCTCTTCCCGTTCATCCTCAGGACAAATTGCAACCTGTACGGAACAGGAGGTTAAAGGTGCTGATTCTCCAAGGAGGGAGATGGCTATTAAATCGGCTGGAATGGCGAACCCGAGCAAAGGAGATGAGAAATGAGGTGCGTTTTAGAAACCTTTCCCGATCACACGGTGTACCATCTTCTGGGTTTCTCATGCCTGTTTTCCATGTAGGAAGATGGCCTTGAACCTGGAGATTTGGGACCCATGGGATGGGTACCATGCAGTATTACTTGAAAGGGTCTGCGTTGCCTCACCCAACCTCACCGAACCTCTCAGCCCCAAGAGTGTCCACCCTTATGTCTCAATCAGCTGTGGGTCTAGATATGGTCAATCCAGGTTGCATCACAGCCCCTGAACGAATTTTGTAAGAATTTCTCTCTCTTTCACTGTCTTTGTTTCACGGGTTTTGAAAAGTAATTTATTTTTATAATGGGGTTTAGCTGCTTTTCACGGCTGTGTTTATGCCGCTTTACACCCCCTTGACTCACTTACAGAGAGATATCAATACATAGGTTTGAAGATTCTTACTAGTCAGATATATTCTTGTGCGGTGAATAGGGGGTGTTGAGTCCAGTTCACTGAAAAAGGAATAGGTGTTGTCTCTTACATATTGGGTTTATGGAACGGTATCGGAGCTAATTTGAAACCCTTGTTTTATGCATCACCCCACCTCACCTTTCCCGTTCAGCAGCCATAGTGGGTTTTCTAAACGTGTGACTATGTTCTGTTTAGTAATTCAGTTCAAGTGTAGCGGTTTTTACATTCCCTCTCTAAGTGATATCTTACGATAAGTGTCTTTTTCTGTGTGACTTATTTCACTTAGAATCGTCGTACCTAAATCCACTCATCGTGCTGCTACAAACCTTATGACGTTGATTTCATGGCTGAGTGATATTCCATTGTACATGAGGACCACAACTTCTTTATCCATTTTTCTCTTTCCTAGGATATTTAAGGTGTAATGAAGTGGGGGTTCTTGTCAACAGAGCAGCCCTAAATTTTGGGGTGCCTGTTTCTGGCTGATTTTTAGTTTTCCCAATTTATACGCCCATGAGTGGAAGTGCCCTATGCTCTCCAAGCTGTGTTTTTTAGATGTTTCAGGACACACCGTACACTTCTCCAGAGTGGCTGTTGGCAATTTACATCCCGCCCATCAGCGTAGCAAGGCTCCCATTTCTCCATGGCCGGTCCTGCATTTCTGCTTTGGACACTTTTTTCCGCATGGCCCTTTTGCCCGCTGGGAAGCGAGACTTCTTTGGAGCGCTGATTTGCCTTTCCAGGTTGCTTGGTTGGCCAAAAAGGGCGTATGCGTTTTTTCCTGAATATATTCAGGAAAAAACGCATACGCCCTTTTTGGCCAAGGGCATCATTGTCCAGGTTTTGCCGCTTTTCATGTGCTTTCAAGGCGATTCGAATCTACCTCCTGAAATCTGTTTCCTGCAATTCTGCCTTGCTTTCAAACCTCTTCGTTGCCTTCCCTTAATATATTTGTGGACAAGAGGTATCATTTAAAACTCTGCAGGTTTGTGAATTGCAGGGCCCCTGAGCTCCATTTTTTAACTCGCTTTTTTGGGAGCTGGCCGCAAAAGCGCAGGATTGCTTCAGGCCCTCTTCTGGTTCTGGGGGGCAGGCTGAGCTTGTGCTTAATTCTTCTTCCTGATGGGAAAATAGAGTGACCTGTGCCTGTCCCAACACCTAGAGCTAGTCTCTCATTGGTTCCCCCTCTTCCCGTTCATCCTCAGGACAAATTGCAACCTGTACGGAACAGGAGGTTAAAGGTGCTGATTCTCCAAGGAGGGAGATGGCTAGTAAATCGGCTGGAATGGCGAACCCGAGCAAAGGAGATGAGAAATGAGGTGCGTTTTAGAAACCTTTCCCGATCACACGGTGTACCATCTTCTGGGTTTCTCATGCCTGTTTTCGATGTAGGAAGATGGCCTTGAACCTGGAGATTTGGGACCCGTGGGATGGGTACCATGCAGTATTACTTGAAAGGGTCTGCGTTGGCTCACCCAACCTCACCGAACCTCTCAGCCCCAAGAGTGTCCACCCTTATGTCTCAATCAGCTGTGGGTCTAGATATGGTCAATCCAGGTTGCATCACAGCCCCTGAACGAATTTTGTAAGAATTTCTCTCTCTTTCACTGTCTTTGTTTCACGGGTTTTGAAAAGTAATTTATTTTTATAATGGGGTTTAGCTGGTTTTCACGGCTGTGTTTATGCCGCTTTACACCCCCTTGACTCACTTACAGAGAGATATCAATACATAGGTTTGAAGATTCTTACTAGTCAGATATATTCTTGTGCGGTGAATAGGGGGTGTTGAGTCCAGTTCACTGAAAAAGGAATAGGTCTTGTCTCTTACATATTGGGTTTATGGAACGGTATCGGAGCTAATTTGAAACCCTTGTTTTATGCATCACCCCACCTCACCTTTCCCGTTCAGCAGCCATAGTGTGTTTCCTAAACGTGTGACTCTGTTCTGTTTTGTAATTCAGTTCAAGTGTAGCGGTTTTTACATTCCCTCTCTAAGTGATATCTTACGATAAGTGTCTTTTTCTGTGTGACTTATTTCACTTAGAATCGTCGTACCTAAATCCACTCATCGTGTTGCTACTAGCCTTATGACGTTGATTTCATGGCTGAGTGATATTCCATTGTACATGAGGACCACAACTTCTTTATCCATTTTTCTGTTTCCTAGGATATTTAAGGTGTAATGAAGTGGGGGTTCTTGTCAACAGAGCAGCCCTAAACTTTGGGGTGCCTGTGTCTGGCTGATTTTTAGTGTTCCCAATTTATACGCCCATGAGTGGAAGTGCCCTATGCTCTCCAAGCTGTGTTTTTTAGATGTTTCAGGACACACCGTACACTTCTCCAGCGTGGCTGTTGGCAATTTACATCCCGCCCATCCGCGTAGCAAGGCTCCCATTTCTCCATGGCCGGTCCTGCATTTCTGCTTTGGACACTTTTTTCCGCATGGCCCTTTTGCCCGCTGGGAAGCGAGACTTCTTTGGAGCGCTGATTTGCCTTTCCAGGTTGCTTGGTTGGCCAAAAAGGGCGTATGCGTTTTTTCCTGAATATATTCAGGAAAAAACGCATACGCCCTTTTTGGCCAAGGGCATCATTGTCCAGGTTTTGCCGCTTTTCATGTGCTTTCAAGGCGATTCGAATCTACCTCCTGAAATCTGTTTCCTGCAATTCTGCCTTGCTTTCAAAGCCTCTTCGTTGCCTTCCCTTAATATATTTGTGGACGAGAGGTATCATTTAAAACTCTGCAGGTTTGTGAATTGCAGTGCCCCTGAGCTCCATTTTTCAACTCGCTTTTTTGGGAGCTGGCCGCAAAAGCGCAGGATTGCTTCAGGCCCTCTTCTGGTTCTGGGGGGCAGGCTGAGCTTGTGCTTAATTCTTCTTCCTGATGGGAGAATAGAGTGACCTGTGCCTGTCCCAACACCTAGAGCTAGTCTCTCATTGGTTCGCCCTCTTCCCGTTCATCCTCAGGACAAATTGCAACCTGTACGGAACAGGAGGTTAAAGGTGCTGATTCTCCAAGGAGGGAGATGGCTAGTAAATCGGCTGGAATGGCGAACCCGAGCAAAGGAGATGAGAAATGAGGTGCGTTTTAGAAACCTTTCCCGATCACACGGTGTACCATCTTCTGGGTTTCTCATGCCTGTTTTCGATGTAGGAAGATGGCCTTGAACCCGGAGATTTGGGACCCATGGGATGGGTACCATGCAGTATTACTTGAAAGGGTCTGCGTTGCCTCACCCAACCTCACCGAACCTCTCAGCCCCAAGAGTGTCCACCCTTATGTCTCAATCAGCTGTGGGTCTAGATATGGTCAATCCAGGTTGCATCACAGCCCCTGAACGAATTTTGTAAGAATTTCTCTCTCTTTCACTGTCTTTGTTTCACGGGTTTTGAAAAGTAATTTATTTTTATAATGGGGTTTAGCTGCTTTTCACGGCTGTGTTTATGCCGCTTTACACCCCCTTGACTCACTTACAGAGAGATATCAATACATAGGTTTGAAGATTCTTACTAGTCAGATATATTCTTGTGCGGTGAATAGGGGGTGTTGAGTCCAGTTCACTGAAAAAGGAATAGGTGTTGTCTCTTACATATTGGGTTTATGGAACGGTATCGGAGCTAATTTGAAACCCTTGTTTTATGCATCACCCCACCTCACCTTTCCCGTTCAGCAGCCATAGTGGGTTTTCTAAACGTGTGACTATGTTCTGTTTAGTAATTCAGTTCAAGTGTAGCGGTTTTTACATTCCCTCTCTAAGTGATATCTTACGATAAGTGTCTTTTTCTGTGTGACTTATTTCACTTAGAATCGTCGTACCTAAATCCACTCATCGTGCTGCTACAAACCTTATGACGTTGATTTCATGGCTGAGTGATATTCCATTGTACATGAGGACCACAACTTCTTTATCCATTTTTCTCTTTCCTAGGATATTTAAGGTGTAATGAAGTGGGGGTTCTTGTCAACAGAGCAGCCCTAAATTTTGGGGTGCCTGTTTCTGGCTGATTTTTAGTTTTCCCAATTTATACGCCCATGAGTGGAAGTGCCCTATGCTCTCCAAGCTGTGTTTTTTAGATGTTTCAGGACACACCGTACACTTCTCCAGAGTGGCTGTTGGCAATTTACATCCCGCCCATCAGCGTAGCAAGGCTCCCATTTCTCCATGGCCGGTCCTGCATTTCTGCTTTGGACACTTTTTTCCGCATGGCCCTTTTGCCCGCTGGGAAGCGAGACTTCTTTGGAGCGCTGATTTGCCTTTCCAGGTTGCTTGGTTGGCCAAAAAGGGCGTATGCGTTTTTTCCTGAATATATTCAGGAAAAAACGCATACGCCCTTTTTGGCCAAGGGCATCATTGTCCAGGTTTTGCCGCTTTTCATGTGCTTTCAAGGCGATTCGAATCTACCTCCTGAAATCTGTTTCCTGCAATTCTGCCTTGCTTTCAAAGCCTCTTCGTTGCCTTCCCTTAATATATTTGTGGACGAGAGGTATCATTTAAAACTCTGCAGGTTTGTGAATTGCAGTGCCCCTGAGCTCCATTTTTCAACTCGCTTTTTTGGGAGCTGGCCGCAAAAGCGCAGGATTGCTTCAGGCCCTCTTCTGGTTCTGGGGGGCAGGCTGAGCTTGTGCTTAATTCTTCTTCCTGATGGGAAAATAGAGTGACCTGTGCCTGTCCCAACACCTAGAGCTAGTCTCTCATTGGTTCCCCCTCTTCCCGTTCATCCTCAGGACAAATTGCAACCTGTACGGAACAGGAGGTTAAAGGTGCTGATTCTCCAAGGAGGGAGATGGCTAGTAAATCGGCTGGAATGGCGAACCCGAGCAAAGGAGATGAGAAATGAGGTGCGTTTTAGAAACCTTTCCCGATCACACGGTGTACCATCTTCTGGGTTTCTCATGCCTGTTTTCGATGTAGGAAGATGGCCTTGAACCTGGAGATTTGGGACCCGTGGGATGGGTACCATGCAGTATTACTTGAAAGGGTCTGCGTTGGCTCACCCAACCTCACCGTACCTCTCAGCCCCAAGAGTGTCCACCCTAATGTCTCAATCAGCTGTGGGTCTAGATATGGTCAATCCAGGTTGCATCACAGCCCCTGAACGACTTTTGTAAGAATTTCTCTCTCTTTCACTGTCTTTGTTTCACGAGTTTTGAAAAGTAATTTATTTTTATAATGGGGTTTAGCTGCTTTTCACGGCTGTGTTTATGCCGCTTTACACCCCCTTGACTCACTTACAGAGAGATATCAATACATAGGTTTGAAGATTCTTACTAGTCAGATATATTCTTGTGCGGTGAATAGGGGGTGTTGAGTCCAGTTCACTGAAAAAGGAATAGGTCTTGTCTCTTACATATTGGGTTTATGGAACGGTATCGGAGCTAATTTGAAACCCTTGTTTTATGCATCTCCCCACCTCACCTTTCCCGTTCAGCAGCCATAGTGTGTTTCCTAAACGTGTGACTCTGTTCTGTTTTGTAATTCAGTTCAAGTGTAGCGGTTTTTACATTCCCTCTCTAAGTGATATCTTACGATAAGTGTCTTTTTCTGTGTGACTTATTTCACTTAGAATCGTCGTACCTAAATCCACTCATCGTGCTGCTACTAGCCTTATGACGTTGATTTCATGGCTGAGTGATATTCCATTGTACATGAGGACCACAACTTCTTTATCCATTTTTCTCTCTCCTAGGATATTTAAGGTGTAATGAAGTGGGGGTTCTTGTCAACAGAGCAGCCCTAAACTTTGGGGTGCCTGTGTCTTGCTGATTTTTAGTTTTCCCAATTTATACGCCCATGAGTGGAAGTGCCCTATGCTCTCCAAGCTGTGTTTTTTAGATGTTTCAGGACACACCTTACACTTCTCCAGAGTGGCTGTTGGCAATTTACATCCCGCCCATCAGCGTAGCAAGGCTCCCATTTCTCCATGGCCGGTCCTGCGTTTCTGCTTTGGACACTTTTTTCCGCATGGCCCTTTTGCCCGCTGGGAAGCGAGACTTCTTTGGAGCGCTGATTTGCCTTTCCAGGTTGCTTGGTTGGCCAAAAAGGGCGTATGCGTTTTTTCCTGAATATATTCAGGAAAAAACGCATACGCCCTTTTTGGCCAAGGGCATCATTGTCCAGGTTTTGCCGCTTTTCATGTGCTTTCAAGGCGATTCGAATCTACCTCCTGAAATCTGTTTCCTGCAATTCTGCCTTGCTTTCAAAGCCTCTTCGTTGCCTTCCCTTAATATATTTGTGGACGAGAGGTATCATTTAAAACTCTGCAGGTTTGTGAATTGCAGTGCCCCTGAGCTCCATTTTTCAACTCGCTTTTTTGGGAGCTGGCCGCAAAAGCGAAGGATTGCTTCAGGCCCTCTTCTGGTTCTGGGGGGCAGGCTGAGCTTGTGCTTAATTCTTCTTCCTGATGGGAAAATAGAGTGACCTGTGCCTGTCCCAACACCTAGAGCTAGTCTCTCATTGGTTCCCCCTCTTCCCGTTCATCCTCAGGACAAATTGCAACCTGTACGGAACAGGAGGTTAAAGGTGCTGATTCTCCAAGGAGGGAGATGGCTAGTAAATCGGCTGGAATGGCGAACCCGAGCAAAGGAGATGAGAAATGAGGTGCGTTTTAGAAACCTTTCCCGATCACACGGTGTACCATCTTCTGGGTTTCTCATGCCTGTTTTCGATGTAGGAAGATGGCCTTGAACCTGGAGATTTGGGACCCGTGGGATGGGTACCATGCAGTATTACTTGAAAGGGTCTGCGTTGGCTCACCCAACCTCACCGTACCTCTCAGCCCCAAGAGTGTCCACCCTTATGTCTCAATCAGCTGTGGGTCTAGATATGGTCAATCCAGGTTGCATCACAGCCCCTGAACGACTTTTGTAAGAATTTCTCTCTCTTTCACTGTCTTTGTTTCACGGGTTTTGAAAAGTAATTTATTTTTATAATGGGGTTTAGCTGCTTTTCACGGCTGTGTTTATGCCGCTTTACACCCCCTTGACTCACTTACAGAGAGATATCAATACATGGGTTTGAAGATTCTTACTAGTCAGATATATTCTTGTGCGGTGAATAGGGGGTGTTGAGTCCAGTTCACTGAAAAAGGAATAGGTCTTGTCTCTTACATATTGGGTTTATGGAACGGTATCGGAGCTAATTTGAAACCCTTGTTTTATGCATCACCCCACCTCACCTTTCCCGTTCAGCAGCCATAGTGTGTTTCCTAAACGTGTGACTCTGTTCTGTTTTGCAATTCAGTTCAAGTGTAGCGGTTTTTACATTCCCTCTCTAAGTGATATCTTAGGATAAGTGTCTTTTTCTGTGTGACTTATTTCACTTAGAATCGTCGTACCTAAATCCACTCATCGTGCTGCTACTAGCCTTATGACGTTGATTTCATGGCTGAGTGATATTCCATTGTACATGAGGACCACAACTTCTTTATCCATTTTTCTCTTTCCTAGGATACTTAAGGTGTAATGAAGTGGGGGTTCTTGTCAACAGAGCAGCCCTAAACTTTGGGGTGCCTGTGTCTTGCTGATTTTTAGTTTTCCCAATTTATACGCCCATGAGTGGAAGTGCCCTATGCTCTCCAAGCTGTGTTTTGTAGATGTTTCAGGACACACCGTACACTTCTCCAGAGTGGCTGTTGGCAGTTTACATCCCGCCCATCAGCGTAGCAAGGCTCCCATTTCTCCATGGCCGGTCCTGCATTTCTGCTTTGGACACTTTTTTCCGCATGGCCCTTTTGCCCGCTGGGAAGCGAGACTTCTTTGGAGCGCTGATTTGCCTTTCCAGGTTGCTTGGTTGGCCAAAAAGGGCGTATGCGTTTTTTCCTGAATATATTCAGGAAAAAACGCATACGCCCTTTTTGGCCAAGGGCATCATTGTCCAGGTTTTGCCGCTTTTCATGTGCTTTCAAGGCGATTCGAATCTACCTCCTGAAATCTGTTTCCTGCAATTCTGCCTTGCTTTCAAAGCCTCTTCGTTGCCTTCCCTTAATATATTTGTGGACGAGAGGTATCATTTAAAACTCTGCAGGTTTGTGAATTGCAGTGCCCCTGAGCTCCATTTTTCAACTCGCTTTTTTGGGAGCTGGCCGCAAAAGCGCAGGATTGCTTCAGGCCCTCTTCTGGTTCTGGGGGGCAGGCTGAGCTTGTGCTTAATTCTTCTTCCTGATGGGAAAATAGAGTGACCTGTGCCTGTCCCAACACCTAGAGCTAGTCTCTCATTGGTTCCCCCTCTTCCCGTTCATCCTCAGGACAATTTGCAACCTGTACGGAACAGGAGGTTAAAGTTGCTGATTCTCCAAGGAGGGAGATGGCTAGTAAATCGGCTGGAATGGCGAACCCGACCAAAGGAGATGAGAAACGAGGTGCGTTTTAGAAACCTTTCCCGATCACACGGTGTACCATCTTCTGGGTTTCTCATGCCTGTTTTCGATGTAGGAAGATGGCCTTGAACCTGGAGATTTGGGACCCGTGGGATGGGTACCATGCAGTATTACTTGAAAGGGTCTGCGTTGGCTCACCCAACCTCACCGAAACTCTCAGCCCCAAGAGTGTCCACCCTTATGTCTCAATCAGCTGTGGGTCTAGATATGGTCAACCCAGGTTGCATCACAGCCCCTGAACGAATTTTGTAAGAATTTCTCTCTCTTTCAATGTCTTTGTTTCACGGGTTTTGAAAAGTAATTTATTTTTATAATGGGGTTTAGCTGCTTTTCACGGCTGTGTTTATGCCGCTTTACACCCCCTTGACTCACTTACAGAGAGATATCAATACATAGGTTTGAAGATTCTTACTAGTCAGATATATTCTTGTGCGGTGAATAGGGGGTGTTGAGTCCAGTTCACTGAAAAAGGAATAGGTCTTGTCTCTTACATATTGGGTTTATGGAACGGTATCGGAGCTAATTTGAAACCCTTGTTTTATGCATCACCCCACCTCACCTTTCCCGTTCAGCAGCCATAGTGTGTTTTCTAAACGTGTGACTCTGTTCTGTTTTGTAATTCAGTTCAAGTGTAGCGGTTTTTACATTCCCTCTCTAAGTGATATCTTACGATAAGTGTCTTTTTCTGTGTGACTTATTTCACTTAGAATCGTCGTACCTAAATCCACTCATCGTGCTGCTACTAGCCTTATGACGTTGATTTCATGGCTGAGTGATATTCCATTGTACATGAGGACCACAACTTTTTATCCATTTTTCTATTTCCTAGGATATTTAAGGTGTAATGAAGTGGGGGTTCTTGTCAACAGAGCAGCCCTAAATTTTGGGGTGCCTGTGTCTGGCTGATTTTTAGTTTTCCCAATTTATACGCCCATGAGTGGAAGTGCCCTATGCTCTCCAAGCTGTGTTTTTTAGATGTTTCAGGATACACCGTACACTTCTCCAGAGTGGCTGTTGGCAATTTACATCCCGCCCATCAGCGTAGCAAGGCTCCCATTTCTCCATGGCCGGTCCTGCGTTTCTGGTTTGGACACTTTTTTCCGCATGGCCCTTTTGCCCGCTGGGAAGCGAGACTTCTTTGGAGCGCTGATTTGCCTTTCCAGGTTGCTTGGTTGGCCAAAAAGGGCGTATGCGTTTTTTCCTGAATATATTCAGGAAAAAACGCATACGCCCTTTTTGGCCAAGGGCATCATTGTCCAGGTTTTGCCGCTTTTCATGTGCTTTCAAGGCGATTCGAATCTACCTCCTGAAATCTGTTTCCTGCAATTCTGCCTTGCTTTCAAAGCCTCTTCGTTGCCTTCCCTTAATATATTTGTGGACGAGAGGTATCATTTAAAACTCTGCAGGTTTGTGAATTGCAGTGCCCCTGAGCTCCATTTTTCAACTCGCTTTTTTGGGAGCTGGCCGCAAAAGCGCAGGATTGCTTCAGGCCCTCTTCTGGTTCTGGGGGGCAGGCTGAGCTTGTGCTTAATTCTTCTTCCTGATGGGAAAATAGAGTGACCTGTGCCTGTCCCAACACCTAGAGCTAGTCTCTCATTGGTTCCCCCTCTTCCCGTTCATCCTCAGGACAAATTGCAACCTGTACGGAACAGGAGGTTAAAGGTGCTGATTCTCCAAGGAGGGAGATGGCTAGTAAATCGGCTGGAATGGCGAACCCGAGCAAAGGAGATGAGAAATGAGGTGCGTTTTAGAAACCTTTCCCGATCACACGGTGTACCATCTTCTGGGTTTCTCATGCCTGTTTTCGATGTAGGAAGATGGCCTTGAACCTGGAGATTTGGGACCCGTGGGATGGGTACCATGCAGTATTACTTGAAAGGGTCTGCGTTGGCTCACCCAACCTCACCGTACCTCTCAGCCCCAAGAGTGTCCACCCTTATGTCTCAATCAGCTGTGGGTCTAGATATGGTCAATCCAGGTTGCATCACAGCCCCTGAACGACTTTTGTAAGAATTTCTCTCTCTTTCAATGTCTTTGTTTCACGGGTTTTGAAAAGTAATTTATTTTTATAATGGGGTTTAGCTGCTTTTCACGGCTGTGTTTATGACGCTTTACACCCCCTTGACTCACTTACAGAGAGATATCAATACATAGGTTTGAAGATTCTTACTAGTCAGATATATTCTTGTGCGGTGAATAGGGGGTGTTGAGTCCAGTTCACTGAAAAAGGAATAGGTCTTGTCTCTTACATATTGGGTTTATGGAACGGTATCGGAGCTAATTTGAAACCCTTGTTTTATGCATCACCCCACCTCACCTTTCCCGTTCAGCAGCCATAGTGTGTTTCCTAAACGTGTGACTCTGTTCTGTTTTGCAATTCAGTTCAAGTGTAGCGGTTTTTACATTCCCTCTATAAGTGATATCTTAGGATAAGTGTCTTTTTCTGTGTGACTTATTTCACTTAGAATCGTCGTACCTAAAGCCACTCATCGTGCTGCTACTAGCCTTATGACGTTGATTTCATGGCTGAGTGATATTCCATTGTACATGAGGACCACAACTTCTTTATCCATTTTTCTCTCTCCTAGGATATTTAAGGTGTAATGAAGTGGGGGTTCTTGTCAACAGAGCAGCCCTAAACTTTGGGGTGCCTGTGTCTTGCTGATTTTTAGTTTTCCCAATTTATACGCCCATGAGTGGAAGTGCCCTATGCTCTCCAAGCTGTGTTTTGTAGATATTTCAGGACACACCTTACACTTCTCCATAGTGGCTGTTGGCAATTTACATCCCGCCCATCAGCATAGCAAGGCTCCGATTTCTCCATGGCCGGTCCTGCATTTCTGCTTTGGACACTTTTTTCCGCATGGCCCTTTTGCCCGCTGGGAAGCGAGACTACTTTGGAGCGCTGATTTGCCTTTCCAGGTTGCTTGGTTGGCCAAAAAGGGCGTATGCGTTTTTTCCTGAATATATTCAGGAAAAAACGCATACGCCCTTTTTGGCCAAGGGCATCATTGTCCAGGTTTTGCCGCTTTTCATGTGCTTTCAAGGCGATTCGAATCTACCTCCTGAAATCTGTTTCCTGCAATTCTGCCTTGCTTTCAAAGCCTCTTCGTTGCCTTCCCTTAATATATTTGTGGACGAGAGGTATCATTTAAAACTCTGCAGGTTTGTGAATTGCAGTGCCCCTGAGCTCCATTTTTCAACTCGCTTTTTTGGGAGCTGGCCGCAAAAGCGCAGGATTGCTTCAGGCCCTCTTCTGGTTCTGGGGGGCAGGCTGAGCTTGTGCTTAATTCTTCTTCCTGATGGGAAAATAGAGTGACCTGTGCCTGTCCCAACACCTAGAGCTAGTCTCTCATTGGTTCCCCCTCTTCCCGTTCATCCTCAGGACAAATTGCAACCTGTACGGAACAGGAGGTTAAAGGTGCTGATTCTCCAAGGAGGGAGATGGCTAGTAAATCGGCTGGAATGGCGAACCCGAGCAAAGGAGATGAGAAATGAGGTGCGTTTTAGAAACCTTTCCCGATCACACGGTGTACCATCTTCTGGGTTTCTCATGCCTGTTTTCGATGTAGGAAGATGGCCTTGAACCTGGAGATTTGGGACCCGTGGGATGGGTACCATGCAGTATTACTTGAAAGGGTCTGCGTTGGCTCACCCAACCTCACCGTACCTCTCAGCCCCAAGAGTGTCCACCCTTATGTCTCAATCAGCTGTGGGTCTAGATATGGTCAATCCAGGTTGCATCACAGCCCCTGAACGACTTTTGTAAGAATTTCTCTCTCTTTCACTGTCTTTGTTTCACGGGTTTTGAAAAGTAATTTATTTTTATAATGGGGTTTAGCTGCTTTTCACGGCTGTGTTTATGCCGCTTTACACCCCCTTGACTCACTTACAGAGAGATATCTATACATAGGTTTGAAGATTCTTACTAGTCAGATATATTTTTGTGCGGTGAATAGGGGGTGTTGAGTCCAGTTCACTGAAAAAGGAATAGGTCTTGTCTCTTACATATTGGGTTTATGGAACGGTATCTGAGCTAATTTGAAACCCTTGTTTTATGCATCACCCCACCTCACCTTTCCCGTTCAGCAGCCATAGTGTGTTTCCTAAACGTGTGACTCTGTTCTGTTTTGCAATTCAGTTCAAGTGTAGCGGTTTTTACATTCCCTCTCTAAGTGATATCTTAGGATAAGTGTCTTTTTCTGTGTGACTTATTTCACTTAGAATCGTCGTACCTAAATCCACTCATCGTGCTGCTACTAGCCTTATGACGTTGATTTCATGGCTGAGTGATATTCCATTGTACATGAGGACCACAACTTCTTTATCCATTTTTCTCTCTCCTAGGATATTTAAGGTGTAATGAAGTGGGGGTTCTTGTCAACAGAGCAGCCCTAAACTTTGGGGTGCCTGTGTCTTGCTGATTTTTAGTTTTCCCAATTTATACGCCCATGAGTGGAAGTGCCCTATGCTCTCCAAGCTGTGTTTCGTAGATGTTTCAGGACACACCTTACACTTCTCCAGAGTGGCTGTTGGCAATTTACATCCCGCCCATCAGCGTAGCAAGGCTCCCATTTCTCCATGGCCGGTCCTGCGTTTCTGCTTTGGACACTTTTTTCCGCATGGCCCTTTTGCCCGCTGGGAAGCGAGACTTCTTTGGAGCGCTGATTTGCCTTTCCAGGTTGCTTGGTTGGCCAAAAAGGGCGTATGCGTTTTTTCCTGAATATATTCAGGAAAAAACGCATACGCCCTTTTTGGCCAAGGGCATCATTGTCCAGGTTTTGCCGGTTTTCATGTGCTTTCAAGGCGATTCGAATCTACCTCCTGAAATCTGTTTCCTGCAATTCTGCCTTGCTTTCAAAGCCTCTTCGTTGCCTTCCCTTAATATATTTGTGGACGAGAGGTATCATTTAAAACTCTGCAGGTTTGTGAATTGCAGTGCCCCTGAGCTCCATTTTTCAACTCGCTTTTTTGGGAGCTGGCCGCAAAAGCGCAGGATTGCTTCAGGCCCTCTTCTGGTTCTGGGGGGCAGGCTGAGCTTGTGCTTAATTCTTCTTCCTGATGGGAAAATAGAGTGACCTGTGCCTGTCCCAACACCTAGAGCTAGTCTCTCATTGGTTCCCCCTCTTCCCGTTCATCCTCAGGACAAATTGCAACCTGTACGGAACAGGAGGTTAAAGGTGCTGATTCTCCAAGGAGGGAGATGGCTAGTAAATCGGCTGGAATGGCGAACCCGAGCAAAGGAGATGAGAAATGAGGTGCGTTTTAGAAACCTTTCCCGATCACACGGTGTACCATTTTCTGGGTTTCTCATGCCTGTTTTCGATGTAGGAAGATGCCCTTGAACCTGGAGATTTGGGACCCGTGGGATGGGTACCATGCAGTATTACTTGAAAGGGTCTGCGTTGGCTCACCCAACCTCACCGAACCTCTCAGCCCCAAGAGTGTCCACCCTTATGTCTCAATCAGCTGTGGGTCTAGATATGGTCAATCCAGGTTGCATCACAGCCCCTGAACGAATTTTGTAAGAATTTCTCTCTCTTTCACTGTCTTTGTTTCACGGGTTTTGAAAAGTAATTTATTTTTATAATGGGGTTTAGCTGCTTTTCACGGCTGTGTTTATGCCGCTTTACACCCCCTTGACTCACTTACAGAGAGATATCAATACATAGGTTTGAAGATTCTTACTAGTCAGATATATTCTTGTGCGGGGAATAGGGGGTGTTGAGTCCAGGTCACTGAAAAAGGAATAGGTCTTGTCTCTTACATATTGGGTTTATGGAACGGTATCGGAGCTAATTTGAAACCCTTGTTTTATGCATCACCCCACCTCACCTTTCCCGTTCAGCAGCCATAGTGTGTTTTCTAAACGTGTGACTCTGTTCTGTTTTGTAATTCAGTTCAAGTGTAGCGGTTTTTACATTCCCTCTCTAAGTGATATCTTATGATAAGTGTCTTTTTCTGTGTGACTTGTTTCACTTAGAATCATCGTAACTAAATCCACTCATCGTGCTGCTACTAGCCTTATGACGTTGATTTCATGGCTGAGTGATATTCCATTGTACATGAGGACCACAACTTCTTTATCCATTTTTCTCTTTCCTAGGATATTTAAGGTGTAATGAAGTGGAGGTTCTTGTCAACAGAGCAGCCCTAAATTTTGGGGTGCCTGTGTCTGGCTGATTTTTAGTTTTCCCAATTTATACGCCCATGAGTGGAAGTGCCCTATGCTCTCCAAGCTGTGTTTTTTAGATGTTTCAGGACACACCGTACACTTCTCCAGAGTGGCTGTTGGCAATTTACATCCCGCCCATCAGCGTAGCAAGGCTCCCATTTCTCCATGGCCGGTCCTGCATTTCTGCTTTGGAGACTTTTTTCCGCATGGCCCTTTTGCCCGCTGGGAAGCGAGACTTCTTTGGAGCGCTGATTTGCCTTTCCAGGTTGCTTGGTTGGCCAAAAAGGGCGTATGCGTTTTTTCCTGAATATATTCAGGAAAAAACGCATACGCCCTTTTTGGCCAAGGGCATCATTGTCCAGGTTTTGCCGCTTTTCATGTGCTTTCAAGGCGATTCGAATCTACCTCCTGAAATCTGTTTCCTGCAATTCTGCCTTGCTTTCAAAGCCTCTTCGTTGCCTTCCCTTAATATATTTGTGGACGAGAGGTATCATTTAAAACTCTGCAGGTTTGTGAATTGCAGTGCCCCTGAGCTCCATTTTTAAACTCGCTTTTTTGGGAGCTGGCCGCAAAAGCGCAGGATTGCTTCAGGCCCTCTTCTGGTTCTGGGGGGCAGGCTGAGCTTGTGCTTAATTCTTCTTCCTGATGGGAAAATAGAGTGACCTGTGCCTGTCCCAACACCTAGAGCTAGTCTCTCATTGGTTCCCCCTCTTCCCGTTCATCCTCAGGACAATTTGCAACCTGTACGGAACAGGAGGTTAAAGGTGCTGATTCTCCAAGGAGGGAGATGGCTAGTAAATCGGCTGGAATGGCGAACCCGAGCAAAGGAGATGAGAAATGAGGTGCGTTTTAGAAACCTTTCCCGATCACACGGTGTACCATCTTCTCGGTTTCTCATGCCTGTTTTCGATGTAGGAAGATGCCCTTGAACCTGGAGATTTGGGACCCGTGGGATGGGTACCATGCAGTATTACTTGAAAGGGTCTGCGTTGGCTCACCCAACCTCACCGAACCTCTCAGCCCCAAGAGTGTCCACCCTTATGTCTCAATCAGCTGTGGGTCTAGATATGGTCAATCCAGGTTGCATCACAGCCCCTGAACGAATTTTGTAAGAATTTCTCTCTCTTTCACTGTCTTTGTTTCACGGGTTTTGAAAAGTAATTTATTTTTATAATGGGGTTTAGCTGCTTTTCACGGCTGTGTTTATGCCGCTTTACACCCCCTTGACTCACTTACAGAGAGATATCAATACATAGGTTTGAAGATTCTTACTAGTCAGATATATTCTTGTGCGGTGAATAGGGGGTGTTGAGTCCAGGTCACTGAAAAAGGAATAGGTCTTGTCTCTTACATATTGGGTTTATGGAACGGTATCGGAGCTAATTTGAAACCCTTGTTTTATGCATCACCCCACCTCACCTTTCCCGTTCAGCAGCCATAGTGTGTTTTCTGAACGTGTGACTCTGTTCTCTTTTGTAATTCAGTTCAAGTGTAGCGGTTTTTACATTCCCTCTAGAAGTGATATCTTATGATAAGTGTCTTTTTCTGTGTGACTTATTTCACTTAGAATCGTCGTACCTAAATCCACTCATCGTGCTGCTACTAGCCTTATGACGTTGATTTCATGGCTGAGTGATATTCCATTGTACATGAGGACCACAACTTCTTTATCCATTTTTCTCTTTCCTAGGATATTTAAGGTGTAATGAAGTGGGGGTTCTTGTCAACAGAGCAGCCGTAAATTTTGGGGTGCCTGTGTCTGGCTGATTTTTAGTTTTCCCAATTTATACGCCCATGAGTGGAAGTGCCCTATGCTCTACAAGCTCTGTTTTTTAGATGTTTCAGGACACACCGTACACTTCTCCAGAGTGGCTGTTGGCAATTTACATCCCGCCCATCAGCGTAGCAAGGCTCCCATTTCTCCATGGCCGGTCCTGCATTTCTGGTTTGGACACTTTTTTCCGCATGGCCCTTTTGCCCGCTGGGAAGCGAGACATCTTTGGAGCGCTGATTTGCCTTTCCAGGTTGCTTGGTTGGCCAAAAAGGGCGTATGCGTTTTTTCCTGAATATATTCAGGAAAAAACGCATACGCCCTTTTTGGCCAAGGGCATCATTGTCCAGGTTTTGCCGCTTTTCATGTGCTTTCAAGGCGATTCGAATCTACCTCCTGAAATCTGTTTCCTGCAATTCTGCCTTGCTTTCAAAGCCTCTTCGTTGCCTTCCCTTAATATATTTGTGGACGAGAGGTATCATTTAAAACTCTGCAGGTTTGTGAATTGCAGTGCCCCTGAGCTCCATTTTTCAACTCGCTTTTTTGGGAGCTGGCCGCAAAAGCGCAGGATTGCTTCAGGCCCTCTTCTGGTTCTGGGGGGCAGGCTGAGCTTGTGCTTAATTCTTCTTCCTGATGGGAAAATAGAGTGACCTGTGCCTGTCCCAACACCTAGAGCTAGTCTCTCATTGGTTCCCCCTCTTCCCGTTCATCCTCAGGACAATTTGCAACCTGTACGGAACAGGAGGTTAAAGGTGCTGATTCTCCAAGGAGGGAGATGGCTAGTAAATCGGCTGGAATGGCGAACCCGACCAAAGGAGATGAGAAATGAGGTGCGTTTTAGAAACCTTTCCCGATCACACGGTGTACCATCTTCTGGGTTTCTCATGCCTGTTTTCGATGTAGGAAGATGCCCTTGAACCTGGAGATTTGGGACCCGTGGGATGGGTACCATGCAGTATTACTTGAAAGGGTCTGCGTTGGCTCACCCAACCTCACCGAACCTCTCAGCCCCAAGAGTGTCCACCCTTATGTCTCAATCAGCTGTGGGTCTAGATATGGTCAATCCAGGTTGCATCACAGCCCCTGAACGACTTTTGTAAGAATTTCTCTCTCTTTCACTGTCTTTGTTTCACGGGTTTTGAAAAGTAATTTATTTTTATAATGGGGTTTAGCTGCTTTTCACGGCTGTGTTTATGCCGCTTTACACCCCCTTGACTCACTTACAGAGAGATATCAATACATAGGTTTGAAGATTCTTACTAGTCAGATATATTCTTGTGCGGTGAATAGGGGGTGTTGAGTCCAGTTCACTGAAAAAGGAATAGGTCTTGTCTCTTACATATTGGGTTTATGGAACGGTATCTGAGCTAATTTGAAACCTTGTTTTATGCATCACCCCACCTCACCTTTCCCGTTCAGCAGCCATAGTGTGTTTCCTAAACGTGTGACTCTGTTCTGTTTTGCAATTCAGTTCAAGTGTAGCGGTTTTTACATTCCCTCTATAAGTGATATCTTAGGATAAGTGTCTTTTTCTGTGTGACTTATTTCACTTCGAATCGTCGTACCTAAATCCACTCATCGTGCTGCTACTAGCCTTATGACGTTGATTTCATGGCTGAGTGATATTCCATTGTACATGAGGACCACAACTTCTTTATCCATTTTTCTCTCTCCTAGGATATTTAAGGTGTAATGAAGTGGGGGTTCTTGTCAACAGAGCAGCCCTAAACTTTGGGGTGCCTGTGTCTTGCTGATTTTTAGTTTTCCCAATTTATACGCCCATGAGTGGAAGTGCCCTATGCTCTCCAAGCTGTGTTTTTTAGATGTTTCAGGACACACCGTACACTTCTCCAGAGCGGCTGTTGGCAATTTACATCCCGCCCATCAGCGAAGCAAGTCTCCCATTTCTCCATGGCCGGTCCTGCATTTCTGCTTTGGACACTTTTTTCCGCATGGCCCTTTTGCCCGCTGGGAAGCGAGACTTCTTTGGAGCGCTGATTTGCCTTTCCAGGTTGCTTGGTTGGCCAAAAAGGGCGTATGCGTTTTTTCCTGAATATATTCAGGAAAAAACGCATACGCCCTTTTTGGCCAAGGGCATCATTGTCCAAGTTTTGACGCTTTTCATGTGCTTTCAAGGCGATTCGAATCTACCTCCTGAAATCTGTTTCCTGCAATTCTGCCTTGCTTTCAAAACCTCTTCGTTGCCTTCCCTTAATATATTTGTGGACGAGAGGTATCATTTAAAACTCTGCACGTTTGTGAATTGCAGTGCCCCTGAGCTCCATTTTTCAACTCGATTTTTTGGGAGCTGGCCGCAAAAGTGCAGGATTGCTTCAGGCCCTCTTCTGGTTCTGGGGGGCAGGCTGAGCTTGTGCTTATTTCTTCTTCCTGATGGGAAAATAGAGTGACCTGTGCCTGTCCCAACACCTAGAGCTAGTCACTCATTGGTTCCCCCTCTTCCCGTTCATCCTATGGACAATTTGCAACCTGTATGGAACAGGAGGTTAAAGGTGCTGATTCTCCAAGGAGGGAGATGGCTAGTAAATCGGCTGGAATGGCGAACCCGACCAAAGGAGATGAGAAATGAGGTGCGTTTTTGAAACCTTTCCCGATCACACGGTGTACCATCTTCTGGGTTTCTCATGCCTGTTTTCGATGTAGGAAGATGCCCTTGAACCTGGAGATTTGGGACCCGTGGGATGGGTACCATGCAGTATTACTTGAAAGGGTCTGCGTTGGCTCACCCAACCTCACCGAACCTCTCAGCCCCAAGAGTGTCCACCCTTATGTCTCAATCAGCTGTGGGTCTAGATATGGTCAATCCAGGTTGCATCACAGCCCCTGAACGAATTTTGTAAGAATTTCTCTCTCTTTCACTGTCTTTGTTTCACGGGTTTTGAAAAGTAATTTATTTTTATAGTGGGGTTTAGCTGCTTTTCACGGCTGTGTTTATGCCGCTTTACACCCGCTTGACTCACTTACAGAGAGATATCAATACATAGGTTTGAAGATTCTTACTAGTCAGATATATTCTTGTGCGGTGAATAGGGGGTGTTGAGTCCAGTTCACTGAAAAAGGAATAGGTCTTGTCTCTTACATATTGGGCTTATGGAACGGTATCGGAGCTAATTTGAAACCCTTGTTTTATGCATCACCCCACCTCACCTTTCCCGTTCAGCAGCCATAGTGTGTTTTCTAAACGTGTGACTCTGTTCTGTTTTGTAATTCAGTTCAAGTGTAGCGGTTTTTACATTCCCTCTCTAAGTGATATCTTAAGATAAGTGTCTTTTTCTGTGTGACTTATTTCACTTAGAATCGTCGTACCTAAATCCACTCATCGTGCTGCTACTAGCCTTATGACGTTGATTTCATGGCTGAGTGATATTCCATTGTACATGAGGACCACAACTTCTTTATCCATTTTTCTCTTTCCTAGGATATTTAAGGTGTAATGAAGTGGGGGTTCTTGTCAACAGAGCAGCCCTAAACTTTGGGGTGCCTGTGTCTTGCTGATTTTTAGTTTTCCCAATTTATACGCCCATGAGTGGAAGTGCCCTATGCTCTCCAAGCTGTGTTTTGTAGATGTTCCAGGACACAATGTACACTTCGGCAGAGTGGCTGTTGGCAATTTACATCCCGCCCATCAGCGTAGCAAGGCTCCCATTTCTCCATGGCCGGTCCTGCATTTCTGCTTTGGACACTTTTTTCCGCATGGCCCTTTTGCCCGCTGGGAAGCGAGACTTCTTTGGAGCGCTGATTTGCCTTTCCAGGTTGCTTGGTTGGCCAAAAAGGGCGTATGCGTTTTTTCCTGAATATATTCAGGAAAAAACGCATACGCCCTTTTTGGCCAAGGGCATCATTGTCCACGTTTTGCCGCTTTTCATGTGCTTTCAAGGCGATTCGAATCTACCTCCTGAAATCTGTTTCCTGCAATTCTGCCTTGCTTTCAAAGCCTCTTCGTTGCCTTCCCTTAATATATTTGTGGACGAGAGGTATCATTTAAAACTCTGCAGGTTTGTGAATTGCAGTGCCCCTGAGCTCCATTTTTCAACTCGCTTTTTTGGGAGCTGGCCGCAAAAGCGCAGGATTGCTTCAGGACCTCTTCTGGTTCTGGGGGGCACGCTGAGCTTGTGCTTAATTCTTCTTCCTGATGGGAAAATAGAGTGACCTGTGCCTGTCCCAACACCTAGAGCTAGTCTCTCATTGGTTCCCCCTCTTCCCGTTCATCCTCAGGACAATTTGAAACCTGTACGGAACAGGAGGTTAAAGGTGCTGATTCTCCAAGGAGGGAGATGGCTAGTAAATCGGCTGGAATGGCGAACCCGACCAAAGGAGATGAGAAATGAAGTGCGTTTTAGAAACCTTTCCCGATCACACGGTGTACCATCTTCTGGGTTTCTCATGCCTGTTTTCGATGTAGGAAGATGCCCTTGAACCTGGAGATTTGGGACCCGTGGGATGGGTACCATGCAGTATTACTTGAAAGGGTCTGCGTTGGCTCACCCAACCTCACCGAACCTCTCAGCCCCAAGAGTGACCACCCTTATGTCTCAATCAGCTGTGTGTCTAGATATGGTCAATCCAGGTTGCATCACAGCCCCTGAACGAATTTTGTAAGAATTTCTCTCTCTTTCACTGTCTTTGTTTCACGGGTTTTGAAAAGTAATTTATTTTTATAATGGGGTTTAGCTGCTTTTCACGGCTGTGTTTATGCCGCCTTACTCGCCCTTGACTCACTTACAGAGAGATATCAATACATAGGTTTGAAGATTCTTACTAGTCAGATATATTATTGTGCGGTGAATAGGGGGTGTTGAATCCAGGTCACTGAAAAAGGAATAGGTCTTGTCTCTTACATATTGGGTTTATGGAACGGTATCGGAGCTAATTTGAAACCCTTGTTTTATGCATCACCCCACCTCACCTTTCCCGTTCAGCAGCCATAGTGTGTTTTCTAAACGTGTGACTCTGTTCTGTTTTGTAATTCAGTTCAAGTGTAGCGGTTTTTACATTCCCTCTCTAAGTGATATCTTATGATAAGTGTCTTTTTCTCTGCGACTTGTTTCAATTAGAATCATCGTACCTAAATCCACTCATCGTGCTGCTACTAGCCTTATGACGTTGATTTCATGGCTGAGTGATATTCCATTGTACATGAGGACCACAACTTCTTTATCCATTTTTCTCTTTCCTAGGATATTTAAGGTGTAATGAAGTGGGGGTTCTTGTCAACAGAGCAGCCCTAAATTTTGGGGTGCCTGTGTATGGCTGATTTTTAATTTTCCCAATTTATACGCCCATGAGTGGAAGTGCCCTATGCTCTCCAAGCTGTGTTTTTTAGATGTTTCAGGACACACCGTACACTTCTCCAGAGTGGCTGTTGGCAATTTACATCCCGCCCATCAGCGTAGCAAGGCTCCCATTTCTCCATGGCCGGTCCTGCATTTCTGCTTTGGAGACTTTTTTCCGCATGGCCCTTTTGCCCGCTGGGAAGCGAGACTTCTTTGGAGCGCTGATTTGCCTTTCCAGGTTGCTTGGTTGGCCAAAAAGGGCGTATGCGTTTTTTCCTGAATATATTCAGGAAAAAACGCATACGCCCTTTTTGGCCAAGGGCATCCTTGTCCAGGTTTTGCCGCTTTTCATGTGCTTTCAAGGCGATTCAAATCTACCTCCTGAAATCTGTTTCCTGCAATTCTGCCTTGCTTTCAAAGCCTCTTCGTTGCCTTCCCTCAATATATTTGTGGCCGAGAGGTATCATTTAAAACTCTGCAGGTTTGTGAATTGCAGTGCCCCTGAGCTCCATTTTTCAACTCGCTTTTTTGGGAGCTGGCCGCAAAAGCGCAGGATTGCTTCAGGCCCTCTTCTGGTTCTGGGGGGCAGGCTGAGCTTGTGCTTAATTCTTCTTCCTGATGGGAAAATAGAGTGACCTGTGCCTGTCCCAACACCTAGAGCTAGTCTCTCATTGGTTCCCCCTCTTCCCGTTCATCCTCAGGACAAATTGCAACCTGTACGGAACAGGAGGTTAAAGGTGCTGATTCTCCAAGGAGGGAGATGGCTAGTAAATCGGCTGGAATGGCGAACCCGAGCAAAGGAGATGAGAAATGAGGTGCGTTTTAGAAACCTTTCCCGATCACACGGTGTACCATCTTCTGGGTTTCTCATGCCTGTTTTCGATGTAGGAAGATGGCCTTGAACCTGGAGATTTGGGACCCGTGGGATGGGTACCATGCAGTATTACTTGAAAGGGTCTGCGTTGGCTCACCCAACCTCACCGTACCTCTAAGCCCCAAGAGTGTCCTCCCTTATGTCTCAATCAGCTGTGGGTCTAGATATGGTCAATCCAGGTTGCATCACAGCCCCTGAACGAATTTTGTAAGAATTTCTCTCTCTTTCACTGTCTTTGTTTCACGGGTTTTGAAAAGTAATTTATTTTTATAATGGGGTTTAGCTGCTTTTCACGGCTGTGTCTATGCCGCTTTATACCCCCTTGACTCACTTACAGAGAGATATCAATACATAGGTTTGAAGATTCTTACTAGTCAGATATATTCTTGTGCGGTGAATAGGGGGTGTTGAGTCCAGTTCACTGAAAAAGGTATAGGTCTTTTCTCTTACATATTGGGTTTATGGAACGGTATCGGAGCTAATTTGAAACCCTTGTTTTATGCA
>NW_026646730.1:0-108000 GCF_949987535.1 Balaenoptera acutorostrata
ACAAGAGCCAAGATATGGGAAGTAACCAAAAAGTCCACCAACGGATGGGTGGACATAGAAGAACTCCTCCATATACAGATGGAATATTCGCTAGTGAAAAAAATGAAACAATGCCATTTACAGCACCATAGATGAGTCTAGACGTAATCACGCCACCTGTGGTAAGTGAGAAAGCAAAAGACACATAACCTATCATATCAGTTATAAGAGTTACTTAAAAATCGATACCAATGAAGATATTTCCACAGCGAAAGGCTATCACAGATTCATTACAAAACTTATGGTTCACCAAATAGAAAGGGATGAGGACTGGATACATTACCATATTGGGGTTAACAGAGATATACACACCATGTGATATATATAACCACCAAAGACGTACGGAAGACCAGGAGAAGACTACTCAACATTGTGTCATAACCTACATGGGAAAAGGATGCGAGGAAGAATAGAGACATGTATATGTGTGAAAGGACCACATCTTGCACACCTAGAACAAACAAACCATTGTAATCATATTGGCTGGGATAAAAAATAAAAAGTACATTACAAATATGAACAAGAAGTAATGAGATATAAACCTAAAAGGCTTTTTCCTGGCACATTCCATTCTAATTTACAACCTAGAACACCACTTCCATTAAGGCTCTGTTTCCCTAGTAACCAAATTTGGTAAAGGGGAAATGCGGCCAACTTGTGGCCGTTTCCTGCAAGAACAGCTTTAAACGCACAGCTAATGGTCACTTACCATTCACAAGGACTCAGGGCTGTAAAGGACACCTGCCCTAACAAATTGTGCTGAAGTAGGGAATGGACCAAAAATTCAAAACAGGCAAATGTTTCAGGAAGAGAGTATGAAGAGTTAAGTTTTACTCACGCTCTTTTTTTAAAAAAGGAAAATGCATAAAAGCTCAACCTCAGGGAGGGTTAGACCCATGCAATCTAATCTACAAAAAGTTTCAACTTACACCAGTCGAATGACCATCAGCAAAAAGTCTACAAAAAATAAATGCTGAAGGGATTTTAGAGAACTGTGCACCCTCTACCTGCAGGTGAGAGGTAAAGGGGTAACAGCCAATAATGAGAACAGAAAGGAGCTGTGTTTAAAAGTAAAAATGGAGGTACCATTCAATCCAGCAGGCGCACCATTGGACCTCTCACCTGAGAAGACAAGAATCGAGAAGACACAGGCCGCCAAAGCTGCAGAGCAGCCTTATTCACAATAGCCAAGACAGGGAAGCAATCAAAATGTCCAACAACAGGTGAATGGATCAAGAAGAAGTGGTCCGGGGCTTCCCTGGTGGCGCAGTGGTTGGGAGTCCGCCTGCCAATGCAGGGGACGCGGGTTCGAGCCCTGGTCTGGGAGGATCCCACATGCCACGGAGCAAATAGGCCCGTGAGCCACAATTACTGAGCCTGCGCGTCTGGAGCCTGTGCTCCGCAACAAGAGAGGCCACGATGGTGAGAGGCCCGCGCACCGCGATGAAGAGTGGCCCCCGCTTGCCACAACTAGAGAAAGCCCTCGCACAGAAGCGAAGACCCAACACAGCCATAAATAAATAAATAAATAAATATTTAAAAAAAAAAAAAAAAAGAAGAAGTGGTCCATGTACACAATGGAATATTAGCCCTGGAAAACAATGAACCATTGCTCTTTGAGGCACCACAAATGAGTCTGGAGATAATCACGAAACATGAGGTAAGTCGGAAAGCAAAAGACCTATATTCTATGATATCACTTATAGGCGTTATCTAATAACTGACGCAAATGAACATATTTCCACAGAGAAAAACACTAACAGACTTTGAAATGAAACTATGCTCATCTAAAGTGAAAGGTGGGGGGAATGGATAAATTAAGATTAGTGTTACTATATGTATACAAACACATATTATTTACATATCTCAAAAAGACCGATCATATAACAATGGAGGTCTGCAGAACCCTCTGTAACATTTTACATGGGAAGAGGATCTGTACTTGAATAGACACATATAATGTACAAATGAAGCAGATTGTGTACACCTAGGACAAACAATATTCTAAGCTTTACCCCAATTAAAAATCTTTTTTAACCCAAGAAGAGATAATGAGACATAAACTTATGGGGGTTTCTCTATGCACATTCCAATGTAATTTACAACCTAGGAACACGACTTCCAGAAAGGCTCTGCTGCTCTAGTACCCAGGTTTGGGAATGGAGAAATGCTGAATGCTTGAGGCCTCTTCCCACAAAAGCAGCTTTAAACCCATTGCTAAAGGTCACTAAATGTTCAACACACTTGCAGTTCGGTAAATGACACCTGCTCTCTAAAAATTTCTGGGGTGGAAAATCGACCAAAAATTTCAAAAGAGGGCAAACTTCCAAGAAGACAATTTCAAGAGTTATACTGTACTCCCTATTGTTTCCTTTTTTTAACAGAAAAGAAAAAGGCGGGGAAAAATGATGAGTTTTACGAATTTTCAAAGACATGCAAACGCAAATTACAAAACCCTATCCGCTCACAGCAGCCAGAAGGGCCATTAGCATAAATGCTGCAAACAATAAATGCTGAAGCGATTGTGGAGAAATGCATACCCTCGATTCTAAGGGGGACGTGGTAAGAGCCACTCATGAAAACACAAAGAAGGTGCTTTGAAAAGGGAAACACGGTGCCACCAGTCAATCAATCACACCCACTGCTGGGCCTATCACCTGAGAAAATGAGAATCAAAAAGTCACAGGTTGGCAGTCCTGCACTCCAAGAATATTTACCATAGCCAACACTTGGAAGCAATGAAAATGTCCATCAACAGAGGAATGCACAAAGTAGAAGTGGTCCACGTACTCAGTGGAAAATTACTCCAATAAAAAATAAACATTAAATTTAAAAATCCAACCAAAGTAAGGAGACATCAGCTTGTGTGGGTTTGTCTGGGCAGACTCCACTCTGATTTATAACCGAGAAACACCACAGGCCGCAAGGGCTTTTCCCTAGTTACTAGGGTGGGGGACATAGAAAGGCTGCCGACCTCTGGCAGTTACCTGCAAAAGCAGCTTTAAAGCCTGTGCTAATGGTCATTTCATAGGAACAAGTACTGCAGAAATGTAAATGAAACCTGCCCTCAAAATATCTTGAGGGAGGGAATGGCAAAACATTTCAAAATCTGACACACACTTAAAGAGAACACTTTGAAGAACTAAGGGGTAATCACAGCTTGAAAAAGAAAAAGGACATGCCTTAAAGCTCAATTTCAACAGATTATGTGACACATTCGAATTCAACCACAGAGAGGTATCAGCTCACACGTGTCAGAATAACCATCAGCAAAAAAACTACAAACAAAAAAAGCTGAAGGTGTTGTGGAGAAATGCATACTCTCAACTTCTAAGGGGACGTAACTTGGAAAGGGCCACGAATGAGAACAGAATGGAGGTGCCTTAAAAAGGTAAACATTGAGCTACCCTATGATCCAGCAGGTCCACTCCTGGACGTATAACTTAAGAAGACAGAATTGGAAAGACACAGGCAGGGAAATCTGCACTGCACAGTATGACAAGAGCCAAGATATGGGAAGTAACCAAAAAGTCCACCAACGGATGGGTGGACATAGAAGAACTCCTCCATATACAGATGGAATATTCGCTAGTGAAAAAAATGAAACAATGCCATTTACAGCACCATAGATGAGTCTAGACGTAATCACGCCACCTGTGGTAAGTGAGAAAGCAAAAGACACATAACCTATCATATCAGTTATAAGAGTTACTTAAAAATCGATACCAATGAAGATATTTCCACAGCGAAAGGCTATCACAGATTCATTACAAAACTTATGGTTCACCAAATAGAAAGGGATGAGGACTGGATACATTACCATATTGGGGTTAACAGAGATATACACACCATGTGATATATATAACCACCAAAGACGTACGGAAGACCAGGAGAAGACTACTCAACATTGTGTCATAACCTACATGGGAAAAGGATGCGAGGAAGAATAGAGACATGTATATGTGTGAAAGGACCACATCTTGCACACCTAGAACAAACAAACCATTGTAATCATATTGGCTGGGATAAAAAATAAAAAGTACATTACAAATATGAACAAGAAGTAATGAGATATAAACCTAAAAGGCTTTTTCCTGGCACATTCCATTCTAATTTACAACCTAGAACACCACTTCCATTAAGGCTCTGTTTCCCTAGTAACCAAATTTGGTAAAGGGGAAATGCTGCCACCTTGTGGCCGTTTCCTGCAAGAACAGCTTTAAACGCACAGCTAATGGTCACTTAACATTCACAAGGACTCAGGGCTGTAAAGGACACCTGCCCTAACAAATTGTGCTGAAGTAGGGAATGGACCAAAAATTCAAAACAGGCAAATGTTTCAGGAAGAGAGTATGAAGAGTTAAGTTTTACTCACGCTCTTTTTTTAAAAAAGGAAAATGCATAAAAGCTCAACCTCAGGGAGGGTTAGACCCATGCAATCTAATCTACAAAAAGTTTCAACTTACACCAGTCGAATGACCATCAGCAAAAAGTCTACAAAAAATAAATGCTGAAGGGATTTTAGAGAACTGTGCACCCTCTACCTGCAGGTGAGAGGTAAAGGGGTAACAGCCAATAATGAGAACAGAAAGGAGCTGTGTTTAAAAGTAAAAATGGAGGTACCATTCAATCCAGCAGGCGCACCATTGGACCTCTCACCTGAGAAGACAAGAATCGAGAAGACACAGGCCGCCAAAGCTGCAGAGCAGCCTTATTCACAATAGCCAAGACAGGGAAGCAATCAAAATGTCCAACAACAGGTGAATGGATCAAGAAGAAGTGGTCCGGGGCTTCCCTGGTGGCGCAGTGGTTGGGAGTCCGCCTGCCAATGCAGGGGACGCGGGTTCGAGCCCTGGTCTGGGAGGATCCCACATGCCACGGAGCAAATAGGCCCGTGAGCCACAATTACTGAACCTGCGCGTCTGGAGCCTGTGCTCCGCAACAAGAGAGGCCACGATGGTGAGAGGCCCGCGCACCGCGATGAGGAGTGGCCCCCGCTTGCCACAACTAGAGAAAGCCCTCGCACAGAAGCGAAGACCCAACACAGCCATAAATAAATAAATAAATAAATATTTAAAAAAAAAAAAAAAAAGAAGAAGTGGTCCATGTACACAATGGAATATTAGCCCTGGAAAACAATGAACCATTGCTCTTTGAGGCACCACAAATGAGTCTGGAGATAATCACGAAACATGAGGTAAGTCGGAAAGCAAAAGACCTATATTCTATGATATCACTTATAGGCGTTATCTAATAACTGACACAAATGAACATATTTCCACAGAGAAAGACATTCACAGACTTCGAAAAGAAACTATGCTCATCTAAAAGGAAAGGTGGGGGGAATGGATAAATTAAGATTAGTGTTCCTATATGTATACAAACACATATTATATACATATCTCAAAAAGACCGATCATATAGCAATGGACGTCTGCAGAACCCTCTGTAACATTTTATATGGGAAGAGGATCTGTACTTGAAAAGACATGCATAATGTACAAATGAACCAGATTGTGTACACCTAGGACAAACAATATTCTAAGCTTTACACCAAGTAAAACTTTTTTTAACCCAAGAAGAAATAATGAGACATCAACTTATGGGGGTTTCTCCATGCACCTTCCAATGTAATTTACAGCCTAGGAACACGACTCCCAGAAAGGCTCTGCTGCCCTAGTACCCAGGTTTGGGAATGGAGAAATGCTGCTTCCTTGAGGCCGCATCCCTCAACAGCAGCTTTAAACCCATTGCTAAAGGTCACTAAATATTTACCGAACTTGCAGTTTGGTAAAAGACACCTGCTCTCTAAAAAAATTCTGGGATGGAAAATCGACCAAAAATTTCAAAAGAGGGCAACCTTCCAAGAAAACAATTTCAAGATTTATATTGTACTCCCAATTGTTTCCTTTTTTTTTAACAGAAAAGAAAACGGTGGAGAAAAATGATGAGTTTTACGAATATTCAAAGACATGCAAACCCAAATTACAAAAACCTATCAGCGCACAGCAGCCAGAAGGGCCATTAGCAAAAATGCTGCAAACAATAAATGCTGAAGCGATTGTGGAGAAATGCATACCCTCGATTCTAAGGGGGACGTGGTAAGAGCCACTCATGAAAACACAAAGAAGGTGCTTTGAAAAGGGAAACACGGTGCCACCAGTCAATCAATCACACCCACTGCTGGGCCTATCACCTGAGAAAATGAGAATCAAAAAGTCACAGGTTGGCAGTCCTGCACTCCAAGAATATTTACCATAGCCAACACTTGGAAGCAATGAAAATGTCCATCAACAGAGGAATGCACAAAGTAGAAGTGGTCCACGTACTCAGTGGAAAATTACTCCAATAAAAAATAAACATTAAATTTAAAAATCCAACCAAAGTAAGGAGACATCAGCTTGTGTGGGTTTGTCTGGGCAGACTCCACTCTGATTTATAACCGAGAAACACCACAGGCCGCAAGGGCTTTTCCCTAGTTACTAGGGTGGGGGACATAGAAAGGCTGCCGACCTCTGGCAGTTACCTGCAAAAGCAGCTTTAAAGCCTGTGCTAATGGTCATTTCATAGGAACAAGTACTGCAGAAATGTAAATGAAACCTGCCCTCAAAATATCTTGAGGGAGGGAATGGCAAAACATTTCAAAATCTGACACACACTTAAAGAGAACACTTTGAAGAACTAAGGGGTAATCACAGCTTGAAAAAGAAAAAGGACATGCCTTAAAGCTCAATTTCAACAGATTATGTGACACATTCGAATTCAACCACAGAGAGGTATCAGCTCACACGTGTCAGAATAACCATCAGCAAAAAAACTACAAACAAAAAAAGCTGAAGGTGTTGTGGAGAAATGCATACTCTCAACTTCTAAGGGGACGTAACTTGGAAAGGGCCACGAATGAGAACAGAATGGAGGTGCCTTAAAAAGGTAAACATTGAGCTACCCTATGATCCAGCAGGTCCACTCCTGGACGTATAACTTAAGAAGACAGAATTGGAAAGACACAGGCAGGGAAATCTGCACTGCACAGTATGACAAGAGCCAAGATATGGGAAGTAACCAAAAAGTCCACCAACGGATGGGTGGACATAGAAGAACTCCTCCATATACAGATGGAATATTCGCTAGTGAAAAAAATGAAACAATGCCATTTACAGCACCATAGATGAGTCTAGACGTAATCACGCCACCTGTGGTAAGTGAGAAAGCAAAAGACACATAACCTATCATATCAGTTATAAGAGTTACTTAAAAATCGATACCAATGAAGATATTTCCACAGCGAAAGGCTATCACAGATTCATTACAAAACTTATGGTTCACCAAATAGAAAGGGATGAGGACTGGATACATTACCATATTGGGGTTAACAGAGATATACACACCATGTGATATACATAACCACCAAAGACGTACGGAAGACCAGGAGAAGACTACTCAACATTGTGTCATAACCTACATGGGAAAAGGATGCGAGGAAGAATAGAGACATGTATATGTGTGAAAGGACCACATCTTGCACACCTAGAACAAACAAACCATTGTAATCATATTGGCTGGGATAAAAAATAAAAAGTACATTACAAATATGAACAAGAAGTAATGAGATATAAACCTAAAAGGCTTTTTCCTGGCACATTCCATTCTAATTTACAACCTAGAACACCACTTCCATTAAGGCTCTGTTTCCCTAGTAACCAAATTTGGTAAAGGGGAAATGCTGCCACCTTGTGGCCGTTTCCTGCAAGAACAGCTTTAAACGCACAGCTAATGGTCACTTAACATTCACAAGGACTCAGGGCTGTAAAGGACACCTGCCCTAACAAATTGTGCTGAAGTAGGGAATGGACCAAAAATTCAAAACAGGCAAATGTTTCAGGAAGAGAGTATGAAGAGTTAAGTTTTACTCACGCTCTTTTTTTAAAAAAGGAAAATGCATAAAAGCTCAACCTCAGGGAGGGTTAGACCCATGCAATCTAATCTACAAAAAGTTTCAACTTACACCAGTCGAATGACCATCAGCAAAAAGTCTACAAAAAATAAATGCTGAAGGGATTTTAGAGAACTGTGCACCCTCTACCTGCAGGTGAGAGGTAAAGGGGTAACAGCCAATAATGAGAACAGAAAGGAGCTGTGTTTAAAAGTAAAAATGGAGGTACCATTCAATCCAGCAGGCGCACCATTGGACCTCTCACCTGAGAAGACAAGAATCGAGAAGACACAGGCCGCCAAAGCTGCAGAGCAGCCTTATTCACAATAGCCAAGACAGGGAAGCAATCAAAATGTCCAACAACAGGTGAATGGATCAAGAAGAAGTGGTCCGGGGCTTCCCTGGTGGCGCAGTGGTTGGGAGTCCGCCTGCCAATGCAGGGGACGCGGGTTCGAGCCCTGGTCTGGGAGGATCCCACATGCCACGGAGCAAATAGGCCCGTGAGCCACAATTACTGAGCCTGCGCGTCTGGAGCCTGTGCTCCGCAACAAGAGAGGCCACGATGGTGAGAGGCCCGCGCACCGCGATGAGGAGTGGCCCCCGCTTGCCACAACTAGAGAAAGCCCTCGCACAGAAGCGAAGACCCAACACAGCCATAAATAAATAAATAAATAAATATTTAAAAAAAAAAAAAAAAAGAAGAAGTGGTCCATGTACACAATGGAATATTAGCCCTGGAAAACAATGAACCATTGCTCTTTGAGGCACCACAAATGAGTCTGGAGATAATCACGAAACATGAGGTAAGTCGGAAAGCAAAAGACCTATATTCTATGATATCACTTATAGGCGTTATCTAATAACTGACACAAATGAACATATTTCCACAGAGAAAGACATTCACAGACTTCGAAAAGAAACTATGCTCATCTAAAAGGAAAGGTGGGGGGAATGGATAAATTAAGATTAGTGTTCCTATATGTATACAAACACATATTATATACATATCTCAAAAAGACCGATCATATAGCAATGGACGTCTGCAGAACCCTCTGTAACATTTTATATGGGAAGAGGATCTGTACTTGAAAAGACATGCATAATGTACAAATGAACCAGATTGTGTACACCTAGGACAAACAATATTCTAAGCTTTACACCAAGTAAAACTTTTTTTAACCCAAGAAGAAATAATGAGACATCAACTTATGGGGGTTTCTCCATGCACATTCCAATGTAATTTACAGCCTAGGAACACGACTCCCAGAAAGGCTCTGCTGCCCTAGTACCCAGGTTTGGGAATGGAGAAATGCTGCTTCCTTGAGGCCGCATCCCTCAACAGCAGCTTTAAACCCATTGCTAAAGGTCACTAAATATTTACCGAACTTGCAGTTTGGTAAAAGACACCTGCTCTCTAAAAAAATTCTGGGATGGAAAATCGACCAAAAATTTCAAAAGAGGGCAACCTTCCAAGAAAACAATTTCAAGATTTATATTGTACTCCCAATTGTTTCCTTTTTTTTTAACAGAAAAGAAAACGGTGGAGAAAAATGATGAGTTTTACGAATATTCAAAGACATGCAAACCCAAATTACAAAAACCTATCAGCGCACAGCAGCCAGAAGGGCCATTAGCAAAAATGCTGCAAACAATAAATGCTGAAGCGATTGTGGAGAAATGCATACCCTCGATTCTAAGGGGGACGTGGTAAGAGCCACTCATGAAAACACAAAGAAGGTGCTTTGAAAAGGGAAACACGGTGCCACCAGTCAATCAATCACACCCACTGCTGGGCCTATCACCTGAGAAAATGAGAATCAAAAAGTCACAGGTTGGCAGTCCTGCACTCCAAGAATATTTACCATAGCCAACACTTGGAAGCAATGAAAATGTCCATCAACAGAGGAATGCACAAAGTAGAAGTGGTCCACGTACTCAGTGGAAAATTACTCCAATAAAAAATAAACATTAAATTTAAAAATCCAACCAAAGTAAGGAGACATCAGCTTGTGTGGGTTTGTCTGGGCAGACTCCACTCTGATTTATAACCGAGAAACACCACAGGCCGCAAGGGCTTTTCCCTAGTTACTAGGGTGGGGGACATAGAAAGGCTGCCGACCTCTGGCAGTTACCTGCAAAAGCAGCTTTAAAGCCTGTGCTAATGGTCATTTCATAGGAACAAGTACTGCAGAAATGTAAATGAAACCTGCCCTCAAAATATCTTGAGGGAGGGAATGGCAAAACATTTCAAAATCTGACACACACTTAAAGAGAACACTTTGAAGAACTAAGGGGTAATCACAGCTTGAAAAAGAAAAAGGACATGCCTTAAAGCTCAATTTCAACAGATTATGTGACACATTCGAATTCAACCACAGAGAGGTATCAGCTCACACGTGTCAGAATAACCATCAGCAAAAAAACTACAAACAAAAAAAGCTGAAGGTGTTGTGGAGAAATGCATACTCTCAACTTCTAAGGGGACGTAACTTGGAAAGGGCCACGAATGAGAACAGAATGGAGGTGCCTTAAAAAGGTAAACATTGAGCTACCCTATGATCCAGCAGGTCCACTCCTGGACGTATAACTTAAGAAGACAGAATTGGAAAGACACAGGCAGGGAAATCTGCACTGCACAGTATGACAAGAGCCAAGATATGGGAAGTAACCAAAAAGTCCACCAACGGATGGGTGGACATAGAAGAACTCCTCCATATACAGATGGAATATTCGCTAGTGAAAAAAATGAAACAATGCCATTTACAGCACCATAGATGAGTCTAGACGTAATCACGCCACCTGTGGTAAGTGAGAAAGCAAAAGACACATAACCTATCATATCAGTTATAAGAGTTACTTAAAAATCGATACCAATGAAGATATTTCCACAGCGAAAGGCTATCACAGATTCATTACAAAACTTATGGTTCACCAAATAGAAAGGGATGAGGACTGGATACATTACCATATTGGGGTTAACAGAGATATACACACCATGTGATATATATAACCACCAAAGACGTACGGAAGACCAGGAGAAGACTACTCAACATTGTGTCATAACCTACATGGGAAAAGGATGCGAGGAAGAATAGAGACATGTATATGTGTGAAAGGACCACATCTTGCACACCTAGAACAAACAAACCATTGTAATCATATTGGCTGGGATAAAAAATAAAAAGTACATTACAAATATGAACAAGAAGTAATGAGATATAAACCTAAAAGGCTTTTTCCTGGCACATTCCATTCTAATTTACAACCTAGAACACCACTTCCATTAAGGCTCTGTTTCCCTAGTAACCAAATTTGGTAAAGGGGAAATGCGGCCACCTTGTGGCCGTTTCCTGCAAGAACAGCTTTAAACGCACAGCTAATGGTCACTTAACATTCACAAGGACTCAGGGCTGTAAAGGACACCTGCCCTAACAAATTGTGCTGAAGTAGGGAATGGACCAAAAATTCAAAACAGGCAAATGTTTCAGGAAGAGAGTATGAAGAGTTAAGTTTTACTCACGCTCTTTTTTTAAAAAAGGAAAATGCATAAAAGCTCAACCTCAGGGAGGGTTAGACCCATGCAATCTAATCTACAAAAAGTTTCAACTTACACCAGTCGAATGACCATCAGCAAAAAGTCTACAAACAATAAATGCTGAAGGGATTTTAGAGAACTGTGCACCCTCTACCTGCAGGTGAGAGGTAAAGGGGTAACAGCCAATAATGAGAACAGAAAGGAGCTGTGTTTAAAAGTAAAAATGGAGGTACCATTCAATCCAGCAGGCGCACCATTGGACCTCTCACCTGAGAAGACAAGAATCGAGAAGACACAGGCCGCCAAAGCTGCAGAGCAGCCTTATTCACAATAGCCAAGACAGGGAAGCAATCAAAATGTCCAACAACAGGTGAATGGATCAAGAAGAAGTGGTCCGGGGCTTCCCTGGTGGCGCAGTGGTTGGGAGTCCGCCTGCCAATGCAGGGGACGCGGGTTCGAGCCCTGGTCTGGGAGGATCCCACATGCCACGGAGCAAATAGGCCCGTGAGCCACAATTACTGAGCCTGCGCGTCTGGAGCCTGTGCTCCGCAACAAGAGAGGCCACGATGGTGAGAGGCCCGCGCACCACGATGAGGAGTGGCCCCCGCTTGCCACAACTAGAGAAAGCCCTCGCACAGAAGCGAAGACCCAACACAGCCATAAATAAATAAATAAATAAATATTTAAAAAAAAAAAAAAAAAGAAGTGGTCCATGTACACAATGGAATATTAGCCCTGGAAAACAATGAACCATTGCTCTTTGAGGCACCACAAATGAGTCTGGAGATAATCACGAAACATGAGGTAAGTCGGAAAGCAAAAGACCTATATTCTATGATATCACTTATAGGCGTTATCTAATAACTGACACAAATGAACATATTTCCACAGAGAAAGACATTCACAGACTTCGAAAAGAAACTATGCTCATCTAAAAGGAAAGGTGGGGGGAATGGATAAATTAAGATTAGTGTTCCTATATGTATACAAACACATATTATATACATATCTCAAAAAGACCGATCATATAGCAATGGACGTCTGCAGAACCCTCTGTAACATTTTATATGGGAAGAGGATCTGTACTTGAAAAGACATGCATAATGTACAAATGAACCAGATTGTGTACACCTAGGACAAACAATATTCTAAGCTTTACACCAAGTAAAACTTTTTTTAACCCAAGAAGAAATAATGAGACATCAACTTATGGGGGTTTCTCCATGCACATTCCAATGTAATTTACAGCCTAGGAACACGACTCCCAGAAAGGCTCTGCTGCCCTAGTACCCAGGTTTGGGAATGGAGAAATGCTGCTTCCTTGAGGCCGCATCCCTCAACAGCAGCTTTAAACCCATTGCTAAAGGTCACTAAATATTTACCGAACTTGCAGTTTGGTAAAAGACACCTGCTCTCTAAAAAAATTCTGGGATGGAAAATCGACCAAAAATTTCAAAAGAGGGCAACCTTCCAAGAAAACAATTTCAAGATTTATATTGTACTCCCAATTGTTTCCTTTTTTTTAACAGAAAAGAAAACGGTGGAGAAAAATGATGAGTTTTACGAATATTCAAAGACATGCAAACCCAAATTACAAAAACCTATCAGCGCACAGCAGCCAGAAGGGCCATTAGCAAAAATGCTGCAAACAATAAATGCTGAAGCGATTGTGGAGAAATGCATACCCTCGATTCTAAGGGGGACGTGGTAAGAGCCACTCATGAAAACACAAAGAAGGTGCTTTGAAAAGGGAAACACGGTGCCACCAGTCAATCAATCACACCCACTGCTGGGCTTATCACCTGAGAAAAATGAGAATCAAAAAGTCACAGGTTGGCAGTCCTGCACTCCAAGAATATTTACCATAGCCAACACTTGGAAGCAATGAAAATGTCCATCAACAGAGGAATGCACAAAGTAGAAGTGGTCCACGTACTCAGTGGAAAATTACTCCAATAAAAAATAAACATTAAATTTAAAAATCCAACCAAAGTAAGGAGACATCAGCTTGTGTGGGTTTGTCTGGGCAGACTCCACTCTGATTTATAACCGAGAAACACCACAGGCCGCAAGGGCTTTTCCCTAGTTACTAGGGTGGGGGACATAGAAAGGCTGCCGACCTCTGGCAGTTACCTGCAAAAGCAGCTTTAAAGCCTGTGCTAATGGTCATTTCATAGGAACAAGTACTGCAGAAATGTAAATGAAACCTGCCCTCAAAATATCTTGAGGGAGGGAATGGCAAAACATTTCAAAATCTGACACACACTTAAAGAGAACACTTTGAAGAACTAAGGGGTAATCACAGCTTGAAAAAGAAAAAGGACATGCCTTAAAGCTCAATTTCAACAGATTATGTGACACATTCGAATTCAACCACAGAGAGGTATCAGCTCACACGTGTCAGAATAACCATCAGCAAAAAAACTACAAACAAAAAAAGCTGAAGGTGTTGTGGAGAAATGCATACTCTCAACTTCTAAGGGGACGTAACTTGGAAAGGGCCACGAATGAGAACAGAATGGAGGTGCCTTAAAAAGGTAAACATTGAGCTACCCTATGATCCAGCAGGTCCACTCCTGGACGTATAACTTAAGAAGACAGAATTGGAAAGACACAGGCAGGGAAATCTGCACTGCACAGTATGACAAGAGCCAAGATATGGGAAGTAACCAAAAAGTCCACCAACGGATGGGTGGACATAGAAGAACTCCTCCATATACAGATGGAATATTCGCTAGTGAAAAAAATGAAACAATGCCATTTACAGCACCATAGATGAGTCTAGACGTAATCACGCCACCTGTGGTAAGTGAGAAAGCAAAAGACACATAACCTATCATATCAGTTATAAGAGTTACTTAAAAATCGATACCAATGAAGATATTTCCACAGCGAAAGGCTATCACAGATTCATTACAAAACTTATGGTTCACCAAATAGAAAGGGATGAGGACTGGATACATTACCATATTGGGGTTAACAGAGATATACACACCATGTGATATATATAACCACCAAAGACGTACGGAAGACCAGGAGAAGACTACTCAACATTGTGTCATAACCTACATGGGAAAAGGATGCGAGGAAGAATAGAGACATGTATATGTGTGAAAGGACCACATCTTGCACACCTAGAACAAACAAACCATTGTAATCATATTGGCTGGGATAAAAAATAAAAAGTACATTACAAATATGAACAAGAAGTAATGAGATATAAACCTAAAAGGCTTTTTCCTGGCACATTCCATTCTAATTTACAACCTAGAACACCACTTCCATTAAGGCTCTGTTTCCCTAGTAACCAAATTTGGTAAAGGGGAAATGCTGCCACCTTGTGGCCGTTTCCTGCAAGAACAGCTTTAAACGCACAGCTAATGGTCACTTAACATTCACAAGGACTCAGGGCTGTAAAGGACACCTGCCCTAACAAATTGTGCTGAAGTAGGGAATGGACCAAAAATTCAAAACAGGCAAATGTTTCAGGAAGAGAGTATGAAGAGTTAAGTTTTACTCACGCTCTTTTTTTAAAAAAGGAAAATGCATAAAAGCTCAACCTCAGGGAGGGTTAGACCCATGCAATCTAATCTACAAAAAGTTTCAACTTACACCAGTCGAATGACCATCAGCAAAAAGTCTACAAAAAATAAATGCTGAAGGGATTTTAGAGAACTGTGCACCCTCTACCTGCAGGTGAGAGGTAAAGGGGTAACAGCCAATAATGAGAACAGAAAGGAGCTGTGTTTAAAAGTAAAAATGGAGGTACCATTCAATCCAGCAGGCGCACCATTGGACCTCTCACCTGAGAAGACAAGAATCGAGAAGACACAGGCCGCCAAAGCTGCAGAGCAGCCTTATTCACAATAGCCAAGACAGGGAAGCAATCAAAATGTCCAACAACAGGTGAATGGATCAAGAAGAAGTGGTCCGGGGCTTCCCTGGTGGCGCAGTGGTTGGGAGTCCGCCTGCCAATGCAGGGGACGCGGGTTCGAGCCCTGGTCTGGGAGGATCCCACATGCCACGGAGCAAATAGGCCCGTGAGCCACAATTACTGAGCCTGCGCGTCTGGAGCCTGTGCTCCGCAACAAGAGAGGCCACGATGGTGAGAGGCCCGCGCACCGCGATGAGGAGTGGCCCCCGCTTGCCACAACTAGAGAAAGCCCTCGCACAGAAGCGAAGACCCAACACAGCCATAAATAAATAAATAAATAAATATTTAAAAAAAAAAAAAAAGAAGAAGTGGTCCATGTACACAATGGAATATTAGCCCTGGAAAACAATGAACCATTGCTCTTTGAGGCACCACAAATGAGTCTGGAGATAATCACGAAACATGAGGTAAGTCGGAAAGCAAAAGACCTATATTCTATGATATCACTTATAGGCGTTATCTAATAACTGACACAAATGAACATATTTCCACAGAGAAAGACATTCACAGACTTCGAAAAGAAACTATGCTCATCTAAAAGGAAAGGTGGGGGGAATGGATAAATTAAGATTAGTGTTCCTATATGTATACAAACACATATTATATACATATCTCAAAAAGACCGATCATATAGCAATGGACGTCTGCAGAACCCTCTGTAACATTTTATATGGGAAGAGGATCTGTACTTGAAAAGACATGCATAATGTACAAATGAACCAGATTGTGTACACCTAGGACAAACAATATTCTAAGCTTTACACCAAGTAAAACTTTTTTTAACCCAAGAAGAAATAATGAGACATCAACTTATGGGGGTTTCTCCATGCACATTCCAATGTAATTTACAGCCTAGGAACACGACTCCCAGAAAGGCTCTGCTGCCCTAGTACCCAGGTTTGGGAATGGAGAAATGCTGCTTCCTTGAGGCCGCATCCCTCAACAGCAGCTTTAAACCCATTGCTAAAGGTCACTAAATATTTACCGAACTTGCAGTTTGGTAAAAGACACCTGCTCTCTAAAAAAATTCTGGGATGGAAAATCGACCAAAAATTTCAAAAGAGGGCAACCTTCCAAGAAAACAATTTCAAGATTTATATTGTACTCCCAATTGTTTCCTTTTTTTTAACAGAAAAGAAAACGGTGGAGAAAAATGATGAGTTTTACGAATATTCAAAGACATGCAAACCCAAATTACAAAAACCTATCAGCGCACAGCAGCCAGAAGGGCCATTAGCAAAAATGCTGCAAACAATAAATGCTGAAGCGATTGTGGAGAAATGCATACCCTCGATTCTAAGGGGGACGTGGTAAGAGCCACTCATGAAAACACAAAGAAGGTGCTTTGAAAAGGGAAACACGGTGCCACCAGTCAATCAATCACACCCACTGCTGGGCTTATCACCTGAGAAAAATGAGAATCAAAAAGTCACAGGTTGGCAGTCCTGCACTCCAAGAATATTTACCATAGCCAACACTTGGAAGCAATGAAAATGTCCATCAACAGAGGAATGCACAAAGTAGAAGTGGTCCACGTACTCAGTGGAAAATTACTCCAATAAAAAATAAACATTAAATTTAAAAATCCAACCAAAGTAAGGAGACATCAGCTTGTGTGGGTTTGTCTGGGCAGACTCCACTCTGATTTATAACCGAGAAACACCACAGGCCGCAAGGGCTTTTCCCTAGTTACTAGGGTGGGGGACATAGAAAGGCTGCCGACCTCTGGCAGTTACCTGCAAAAGCAGCTTTAAAGCCTGTGCTAATGGTCATTTCATAGGAACAAGTACTGCAGAAATGTAAATGAAACCTGCCCTCAAAATATCTTGAGGGAGGGAATGGCAAAACATTTCAAAATCTGACACACACTTAAAGAGAACACTTTGAAGAACTAAGGGGTAATCACAGCTTGAAAAAGAAAAAGGACATGCCTTAAAGCTCAATTTCAACAGATTATGTGACACATTCGAATTCAACCACAGAGAGGTATCAGCTCACACGTGTCAGAATAACCATCAGCAAAAAAACTACAAACAAAAAAAGCTGAAGGTGTTGTGGAGAAATGCATACTCTCAACTTCTAAGGGGACGTAACTTGGAAAGGGCCACGAATGAGAACAGAATGGAGGTGCCTTAAAAAGGTAAACATTGAGCTACCCTATGATCCAGCAGGTCCACTCCTGGACGTATAACTTAAGAAGACAGAATTGGAAAGACACAGGCAGGGAAATCTGCACTGCACAGTATGACAAGAGCCAAGATATGGGAAGTAACCAAAAAGTCCACCAACGGATGGGTGGACATAGAAGAACTCCTCCATATACAGATGGAATATTCGCTAGTGAAAAAAATGAAACAATGCCATTTACAGCACCATAGATGAGTCTAGACGTAATCACGCCACCTGTGGTAAGTGAGAAAGCAAAAGACACATAACCTATCATATCAGTTATAAGAGTTACTTAAAAATCGATACCAATGAAGATATTTCCACAGCGAAAGGCTATCACAGATTCATTACAAAACTTATGGTTCACCAAATAGAAAGGGATGAGGACTGGATACATTACCATATTGGGGTTAACAGAGATATACACACCATGTGATATATATAACCACCAAAGACGTACGGAAGACCAGGAGAAGACTACTCAACATTGTGTCATAACCTACATGGGAAAAGGATGCGAGGAAGAATAGAGACATGTATATGTGTGAAAGGACCACATCTTGCACACCTAGAACAAACAAACCATTGTAATCATATTGGCTGGGATAAAAAATAAAAAGTACATTACAAATATGAACAAGAAGTAATGAGATATAAACCTAAAAGGCTTTTTCCTGGCACATTCCATTCTAATTTACAACCTAGAACACCACTTCCATTAAGGCTCTGTTTCCCTAGTAACCAAATTTGGTAAAGGGGAAATGCGGCCACCTTGTGGCCGTTTCCTGCAAGAACAGCTTTAAACGCACAGCTAATGGTCACTTAACATTCACAAGGACTCAGGGCTGTAAAGGACACCTGCCCTAACAAATTGTGCTGAAGTAGGGAATGGACCAAAAATTCAAAACAGGCAAATGTTTCAGGAAGAGAGTATGAAGAGTTAAGTTTTACTCACGCTCTTTTTTTAAAAAAGGAAAATGCATAAAAGCTCAACCTCAGGGAGGGTTAGACCCATGCAATCTAATCTACAAAAAGTTTCAACTTACACCAGTCGAATGACCATCAGCAAAAAGTCTACAAACAATAAATGCTGAAGGGATTTTAGAGAACTGTGCACCCTCTACCTGCAGGTGAGAGGTAAAGGGGTAACAGCCAATAATGAGAACAGAAAGGAGCTGTGTTTAAAAGTAAAAATGGAGGTACCATTCAATCCAGCAGGCGCACCATTGGACCTCTCACCTGAGAAGACAAGAATCGAGAAGACACAGGCCGCCAAAGCTGCAGAGCAGCCTTATTCACAATAGCCAAGACAGGGAAGCAATCAAAATGTCCAACAACAGGTGAATGGATCAAGAAGAAGTGGTCCGGGGCTTCCCTGGTGGCGCAGTGGTTGGGAGTCCGCCTGCCAATGCAGGGGACGCGGGTTCGAGCCCTGGTCTGGGAGGATCCCACATGCCACGGAGCAAATAGGCCCGTGAGCCACAATTACTGAGCCTGCGCGTCTGGAGCCTGTGCTCCGCAACAAGAGAGGCCACGATGGTGAGAGGCCCGCGCACCGCGATGAAGAATGGCCCCCGCTTGCCACAACTAGAGAAAGCCCTCGCACAGAAGCGAAGACCCAACACAGCCATAAATAAATAAATAAATAAATATTTAAAAAAAAAAAAAAAAAAGAAGAAGTGGTCCATGTACACAATGGAATATTAGCCCTGGAAAACAATGAACCATTGCTCTTTGAGGCACCACAAATGAGTCTGGAGATAATCACGAAACATGAGGTAAGTCGGAAAGCAAAAGACCTATATTCTATGATATCACTTATAGGCGTTATCTAATAACTGACACAAATGAACATATTTCCACAGAGAAAGACATTCACAGACTTCGAAAAGAAACTATGCTCATCTAAAAGGAAAGGTGGGGGGAATGGATAAATTAAGATTAGTGTTCCTATATGTATACAAACACATATTATATACATATCTCAAAAAGACCGATCATATAGCAATGGACGTCTGCAGAACCCTCTGTAACATTTTATATGGGAAGAGGATCTGTACTTGAAAAGACATGCATAATGTACAAATGAACCAGATTGTGTACACCTAGGACAAACAATATTCTAAGCTTTACACCAAGTAAAACTTTTTTTAACCCAAGAAGAAATAATGAGACATCAACTTATGGGGGTTTCTCCATGCACATTCCAATGTAATTTACAGCCTAGGAACACGACTCCCAGAAAGGCTCTGCTGCCCTAGTACCCAGGTTTGGGAATGGAGAAATGCTGCTTCCTTGAGGCCACGTCCCACAACAGCAGCTTTAAACCCATTGCTAAAGGTCACTAAATATTTACCGAACTTGCAGTTTGGTAAAAGACACCTGCTCTCTAAAAAAATTCTGGGATGGAAAATCGACCAAAAATTTCAAAAGAGGGCAACCTTCCAAGAAAACAATTTCAAGATTTATATTGTACTCCCAATTGTTTCCTTTTTTTTAACAGAAAAGAAAACGGTGGAGAAAAATGATGAGTTTTATGAATACTCAAAGACATGCAAACCCAAATTACAAAAACCTATCAGCGCACAGCAGCCAGAAGGGCCATTAGCAAAAATGCTGCAAACAATAAATGCTGAAGCGATTGTGGAGAAATGCATACCCTCGATTCTAAGGGGGACGTGGTAAGAGCCACTCATGAAAACACAAAGAAGGTGCTTTGAAAAGGGAAACACGGTGCCACCAGTCAATCAATCACACCCACTGCTGGGCCTATCACCTGAGAAAATGAGAATCAAAAAGTCACAGGTTGGCAGTCCTGCACTCCAAGAATATTTACCATAGCCAACACTTGGAAGCAATGAAAATGTCCATCAACAGAGGAATGCACAAAGTAGAAGTGGTCCACGTACTCAGTGGAAAATTACTCCAATAAAAAATAAACATTAAATTTAAAAATCCAACCAAAGTAAGGAGACATCAGCTTGTGTGGGTTTGTCTGGGCAGACTCCACTCTGATTTATAACCGAGAAACACCACAGGCCGCAAGGGCTTTTCCCTAGTTACTAGGGTGGGGGACATAGAAAGGCTGCCGACCTCTGGCAGTTACCTGCAAAAGCAGCTTTAAAGCCTGTGCTAATGGTCATTTCATAGGAACAAGTACTGCAGAAATGTAAATGAAACCTGCCCTCAAAATATCTTGAGGGAGGGAATGGCAAAACATTTCAAAATCTGACACACACTTAAAGAGAACACTTTGAAGAACTAAGGGGTAATCACAGCTTGAAAAAGAAAAAGGACATGCCTTAAAGCTCAATTTCAACAGATTATGTGACACATTCGAATTCAACCACAGAGAGGTATCAGCTCACACGTGTCAGAATAACCATCAGCAAAAAAACTACAAACAAAAAAAGCTGAAGGTGTTGTGGAGAAATGCATACTCTCAACTTCTAAGGGGACGTAACTTGGAAAGGGCCACGAATGAGAACAGAATGGAGGTGCCTTAAAAAGGTAAACATTGAGCTACCCTATGATCCAGCAGGTCCACTCCTGGACGTATAACTTAAGAAGACAGAATTGGAAAGACACAGGCAGGGAAATCTGCACTGCACAGTATGACAAGAGCCAAGATATGGGAAGTAACCAAAAAGTCCACCAACGGATGGGTGGACATAGAAGAACTCCTCCATAAACAGATGGAATATTCGCTAGGGAAAAAAATGAAACAATGCCATTTACAGCACCATAGATGAGTCTAGACGTAATCACGCCACCTGTGGTAAGTGAGAAAGCAAAAGACACATAACCTATCATATCAGTTATAAGAGTTACTTAAAAATTGACACCAATGAAGATATTTCCACAGCGAAAGGCTATCACAGATTCATTACAAAACTTATGGTTCACCAAATAGAAAGGGATGAGGACTGGATACATTACCATATTGGGGTTAACAGAGATATACACACCATGTGATATATATAACCACCAAAGACGTACAGAAGACCAGGAGAAGACTACTCAACATTGTGTCATAACCTACATGGGAAAAGGATGCGAGGAAGAATAGAGACATGTATATGTGTGAAAGGACCACATCTTGCACACCTAGAACAAACAAACCATTGTAATCATATTGGCTGGGTTAAAAAATAAAAAGTACATTACAAATATGAACAAGAAGTAATGAGATATAAACCTAAAAGGCTTTTTCCTGGCACATTCCATTCTAATTTACAACCTAGAACACCACTTCCATTAAGGCTCTGTTTCCCTAGTAACCAAATTTGGTAAAGGGGAAATGCTGCCACCTTGTGGCCGTTTCCTGCAAGAACAGCTTTAAACGCACAGCTAATGGTCACTTAACATTCACAAGGACTCAGGGCTGTAAAGGACACCTGCCCTAACAAATTGTGCTGAAGTAGGGAATGGACCAAAAATTCAAAACAGGCAAATGTTTCAGGAAGAGAGTATGAAGAGTTAAGTTTTACTCACGCTCTTTTTTTAAAAAAGGAAAATGCATAAAAGCTCAACCTCAGGGAGGGTTAGACCCATGCAATCTAATCTACAAAAAGTTTCAACTTACACCAGTCGAATGACCATCAGCAAAAAGTCTACAAAAAATGAATGCTGAAGGGATTTTAGAGAACTGTGCACCCTCTACCTGCAGGTGAGAGGTAAAGGGGTAACAGCCAATAATGAGAACAGAAAGGAGCTGTGTTTAAAAGTAAAAATGGAGGTACCATTCAATCCAGCAGGCGCACCATTGGACCTCTCACCTGAGAAGACAAGAATCGAGAAGACACAGGCCGCCAAAGCTGCAGAGCAGCCTTATTCACAATAGCCAAGACAGGGAAGCAATCAAAATGTCCAACAACAGGTGAATGGATCAAGAAGAAGTGGTCCGGGGCTTCCCTGGTGGCGCAGTGGTTGGGAGTCCGCCTGCCAATGCAGGGGACGCGGGTTCGAGCCCTGGTCTGGGAGGATCCCACATGCCACGGAGCAAATAGGCCCGTGAGCCACAATTACTGAGCCTGCGCGTCTGGAGCCTGTGCTCCGCAACAAGAGAGGCCACGATGGTGAGAGGCCCGCGCACCGCGATGAAGAGTGGCCCCCGCTTGCCACAACTAGAGAAAGCCCTCGCACAGAAGCGAAGACCCAACACAGCCATAAATAAATAAATAAATAAATATTTAAAAAAAAAAAAAAAGAAGAAGTGGTCCATGTACACAATGGAATATTAGCCCTGGAAAACAATGAACCATTGCTCTTTGAGGCACCACAAATGAGTCTGGAGATAATCACGAAACATGAGGTAAGTCGGAAAGCAAAAGACCTATATTCTATGATATCACTTATAGGCGTTATCTAATAACTGACACAAATGAACATATTTCCACAGAGAAAGACATTCACAGACTTCGAAAAGAAACTATGCTCATCTAAAAGGAAAGGTGGGGGGAATGGATAAATTAAGATTAGTGTTCCTATATGTATACAAACACATATTATATACATATCTCAAAAAGACCGATCATATAGCAATGGACGTCTGCAGAACCCTCTGTAACATTTTATATGGGAAGAGGATCTGTACTTGAAAAGACATGCATAATGTACAAATGAACCAGATTGTGTACACCTAGGACAAACAATATTCTAAGCTTTACACCAAGTAAAACTTTTTTTAACCCAAGAAGAAATAATGAGACATCAACTTATGGGGGTTTCTCCATGCACATTCCAATGTAATTTACAGCCTAGGAACACGACTCCCAGAAAGGCTCTGCTGCCCTAGTACCCAGGTTTGGGAATGGAGAAATGCTGCTTCCTTGAGGCCACGTCCCACAACAGCAGCTTTAAACCCATTGCTAAAGGTCACTAAATATTTACCGAACTTGCAGTTTGGTAAAAGACACCTGCTCTCTAAAAAAATTCTGGGATGGAAAATCGACCAAAAATTTCAAAAGAGGGCAACCTTCCAAGAAAACAATTTCAAGATTTATATTGTACTCCCAATTGTTTCCTTTTTTTTAACAGAAAAGAAAACGGTGGAGAAAAATGATGAGTTTTATGAATATTCAAAGACATGCAAACCCAAATTACAAAAACCTATCAGCGCACAGCAGCCAGAAGGGGCATTAGCAAAAATGCTGCAAACAATAAATGCTGAAGCGATTGTGGAGAAATGCGTACCCTCGATTCTAAGGGGGACGTGGTAAGAGCCACTCATGAAAACACAAAGAAGGTGCTTTGAAAAGGGAAACACGGTGCCACCAGTCAATCAATCACACCCACTGCTGGGCCTATCACCTGAGAAAATGAGAATCAAAAAGTCACAGGTTGGCAGTCCTGCACTCCAAGAATATTTACCATAGCCAACACTTGGAAGCAATGAAAATGTCCATCAACAGAGGAATGCACAAAGTAGAAGTGGTCCACGTACTCAGTGGAAAATTACTCCAATAAAAAATAAACATTAAATTTAAAAATCCAACCAAAGTAAGGAGACATCAGCTTGTGTGGGTTTGTCTGGGCAGACTCCACTCTGATTTATAACCGAGAAACACCACAGGCCGCAAGGGCTTTTCCCTAGTTACTAGGGTGGGGGACATAGAAAGGCTGCCGACCTCTGGCAGTTACCTGCAAAAGCAGCTTTAAAGCCTGTGCTAATGGTCATTTCATAGGAACAAGTACTGCAGAAATGTAAATGAAACCTGCCCTCAAAATATCTTGAGGGAGGGAATGGCAAAACATTTCAAAATCTGACACACACTTAAAGAGAACACTTTGAAGAACTAAGGGGTAATCACAGCTTGAAAAAGAAAAAGGACATGCCTTAAAGCTCAATTTCAACAGATTATGTGACACATTCGAATTCAACCACAGAGAGGTATCAGCTCACACGTGTCAGAATAACCATCAGCAAAAAAACTACAAACAAAAAAAGCTGAAGGTGTTGTGGAGAAATGCATACTCTCAACTTCTAAGGGGACGTAACTTGGAAAGGGCCACGAATGAGAACAGAATGGAGGTGCCTTAAAAAGGTAAACATTGAGCTACCCTATGATCCAGCAGGTCCACTCCTGGACGTATAACTTAAGAAGACAGAATTGGAAAGACACAGGCAGGGAAATCTGCACTGCACAGTATGACAAGAGCCAAGATATGGGAAGTAACCAAAAAGTCCACCAACGGATGGGTGGACATAGAAGAACTCCTCCATATACAGATGGAATATTCGCTAGTGAAAAAAATGAAACAATGCCATTTACAGCACCATAGATGAGTCTAGACGTAATCACGCCACCTGTGGTAAGTGAGAAAGCAAAAGACACATAACCTATCATATCAGTTATAAGAGTTACTTAAAAATCGATACCAATGAAGATATTTCCACAGCGAAAGGCTATCACAGATTCATTACAAAACTTATGGTTCACCAAATAGAAAGGGATGAGGACTGGATCCATTACCATATTGGGGTTAACAGAGATATACACACCATGTGATATATATAACCACCAAAGACGTACAGAAGACCAGGAGAAGACTACTCAACATTGTGTCATAACCTACATGGGAAAAGGATGCGAGGAAGAATAGAGACATGTATATGTGTGAAAGGACCACATCTTGCACACCTAGAACAAACAAACCATTGTAATCATATTGGCTGGGATAAAAAATAAAAAGTACATTACAAATATGAACAAGAAGTAATGAGATATAAACCTAAAAGGCTTTTTCCTGGCACATTCCATTCTAATTTACAACCTAGAACACCACTTCCATTAAGGCTCTGTTTCCCTAGTAACCAAATTTGGTAAAGGGGAAATGCTGCCACCTTGTGGCCGTTTCCTGCAAGAACAGCTTTAAACGCACAGCTAATGGTCACTTAACATTCACAAGGACTCAGGGCTGTAAAGGACACCTGCCCTAACAAATTGTGCTGAAGTAGGGAATAGACCAAAAATTCAAAACAGGCAAATGTTTCAGGAAGAGAGTATGAAGAGTTAAGTTTTACTCACGCTCTTTTTTTAAAAAAGGAAAATGCATAAAAGCTCAACCTCAGGGAGGGTTAGACCCATGCAATCTAATCTACAAAAAGTTTCAACTTACACCAGTCGAATGACCATCAGCAAAAAGTCTACAAAAAATGAATGCTGAAGGGATTTTAGAGAACTGTGCACCCTCTACCTGCAGGTGAGAGGTAAAGGGGTAACAGCCAATAATGAGAACAGAAAGGAGCTGTGTTTAAAAGTAAAAATGGAGGTACCATTCAATCCAGCAGGCGCACCATTGGACCTCTCACCTGAGAAGACAAGAATCGAGAAGACACAGGCCGCCAAAGCTGCAGAGCAGCCTTATTCACAATAGCCAAGACAGGGAAGCAATCAAAATGTCCAACAACAGGTGAATGGATCAAGAAGAAGTGGTCCGGGGCTTCCCTGGTGGCGCAGTGGTTGGGAGTCCGCCTGCCAATGCAGGGGACGCGGGTTCGAGCCCTGGTCTGGGAGGATCCCACATGCCACGGAGCAAATAGGCCCGTGAGCCACAATTACTGAGCCTGCGCGTCTGGAGCCTGTGCTCCGCAACAAGAGAGGCCACGATGGTGAGAGGCCCGCGCACCGCGATGAAGAGTGGCCCCCGCTTGCCACAACTAGAGAAAGCCCTCGCACAGAAGCGAAGACCCAACACAGCCATAAATAAATAAATAAATAAATATTTAAAAAAAAAAAAAAAGAAGAAGTGGTCCATGTACACAATGGAATATTAGCCCTGGAAAACAATGAACCATTGCTCTTTGAGGCACCACAAATGAGTCTGGAGATAATCACGAAACATGAGGTAAGTCGGAAAGCAAAAGACCTATATTCTATGATATCACTTATAGGCGTTATCTAATAACTGACACAAATGAAAATATTTCCACAGAGAAAGACATTCACAGACTTCGAAAAGAAACTATGCTCATCTAAAAGGAAAGGTGGGGGGAATGGATAAATTAAGATTAGTGTTCCTATATGTATACAAACACATATTATATACATATCTCAAAAAGACCGATCATATAGCAATGGACGTCTGCAGAACCCTCTGTAATATTTTATATGGGAAGAGGATCTGTACTTGAAAAGACATGCATAATGTACAAATGAACCAGATTGTGTACACCTAGGACAAACAATATTCTAAGCTTTACACCAAGTAAAACTTTTTTTAACCCAAGAAGAAATAATGAGACATCAACTTATGGGGGTTTCTCCATGCACATTCCAATGTAATTTACAGCCTAGGAACACGACTCCCAGAAAGGCTCTGCTGCCCTAGTACCCAGGTTTGGGAATGGAGAAATGCTGCTTCCTTGAGGCCACGTCCCACAACAGCAGCTTTAAACCCATTGCTAAAGGTCACTAAATATTTACCGAACTTGCAGTTTGGTAAAAGACACCTGCTCTCTAAAAAAATTCTGGGATGGAAAATCGACCAAAAATTTCAAAAGAGGGCAACCTTCCAAGAAAACAATTTCAAGATTTATATTGTACTCCCAATTGTTTCCTTTTTTTTAACAGAAAAGAAAACGGTGGAGAAAAATGATGAGTTTTATGAATATTCAAAGACATGCAAACCCAAATTACAAAAACCTATCAGCGCACAGCAGCCAGAAGGGGCATTAGCAAAAATGCTGCAAACAATAAATGCTGAAGCGATTGTGGAGAAATGCGTACCCTCGATTCTAAGGGGGACGTGGTAAGAGCCACTCATGAAAACACAAAGAAGGTGCTTTGAAAAGGGAAACACGGTGCCACCAGTCAATCAATCACACCCACTGCTGGGCTTATCACCTGAGAAAAATGAGAATCAAAAAGTCACAGGCTGGCAATCCTGCACTCCAAGAATATTTACCATAGCCAACACTTGGAAGCAATGAAAATGTCCATCAACAGAGGAGTGCACAAAGTAGAAGTGGTCCACGTACTCAGTGGAAAATTACTCCAATAAAAAATAAACATTAAATTTAAAAATCCAACCAAAGTAAGGAGACATCAGCTTGTGTGGGTTTGTCTGGGCAGACTCCACTCTGATTTATAACCGAGAAACACCACAGGCCGCAAGGGCTTTTCCCTAGTTACTAGGGTGGGTGACATAGAAAGGCTGCCGACCTCTGGCAGTTACCTGCAAAAGCAGCTTTAAAGCCTGTGCTAATGGTCATTTCATAGGAACAAGTACTGCAGAAATGTAAATGAAACCTGCCCTCAAAATATCTTGAGGGAGGGAATGGCAAAACATTTCAAAATCTGACACACACTTAAAGAGAACACTTTGAAGAACTAAGGGGTAATCACAGCTTGAAAAAGAAAAAGGACATGCCTTAAAGCTCAATTTCAACAGATTATGTGACACATTCGAATTCAACCACAGAGAGGTATCAGCTCACACGTGTCAGAATAACCATCAGCAAAAAAACTACAAACAAAAAAAGCTGAAGGTGTTGTGGAGAAATGCATACTCTCAACTTCTAAGGGGACGTAACTTGGAAAGGGCCACGAATGAGAACAGAATGGAGGTGCCTTAAAAAGGTAAACATTGAGCTACCCTATGATCCAGCAGGTCCACTCCTGGACGTATAACTTAAGAAGACAGAATTGGAAAGACACAGGCAGGGAAATCTGCACTGCACAGTATGACAAGAGCCAAGATATGGGAAGTAACCAAAAAGTCCACCAACGGATGGGTGGACATAGAAGAACTCCTCCATATACAGATGGAATATTCGCTAGTGAAAAAAATGAAACAATGCCATTTACAGCACCATAGATGAGTCTAGACGTAATCACGCCACCTGTGGTAAGTGAGAAAGCAAAAGACACATAACCTATCATATCAGTTATAAGAGTTACTTAAAAATCGATACCAATGAAGATATTTCCACAGCGAAAGGCTATCACAGATTCATTACAAAACTTATGGTTCACCAAATAGAAAGGGATGAGGACTGGATACATTACCATATTGGGGTTAACAGAGATATACACACCATGTGATATATATAACCACCAAAGACGTACGGAAGACCAGGAGAAGACTACTCAACATTGTGTCATAACCTACATGGGAAAAGGATGCGAGGAAGAATAGAGACATGTATATGTGTGAAAGGACCACATCTTGCACACCTAGAACAAACAAACCATTGTAATCATATTGGCTGGGATAAAAAATAAAAAGTACATTACAAATATGAACAAGAAGTAATGAGATATAAACCTAAAAGGCTTTTTCCTGGCACATTCCATTCTAATTTACAACCTAGAACACCACTTCCATTAAGGCTCTGTTTCCCTAGTAACCAAATTTGGTAAAGGGGAAATGCTGCCACCTTGTGGCCGTTTCCTGCAAGAACAGCTTTAAACGCACAGCTAATGGTCACTTAACATTCACAAGGACTCAGGGCTGTAAAGGACACCTGCCCTAACAAATTGTGCTGAAGTAGGGAATGGACCAAAAATTCAAAACAGGCAAATGTTTCAGGAAGAGAGTATGAAGAGTTAAGTTTTACTCACGCTCTTTTTTTAAAAAAGGAAAATGCATAAAAGCTCAACCTCAGGGAGGGTTAGACCCATGCAATCTAATCTACAAAAAGTTTCAACTTACACCAGTCGAATGACCATCAGCAAAAAGTCTACAAAAAATAAATGCTGAAGGGATTTTAGAGAACTGTGCACCCTCTACCTGCAGGTGAGAGGTAAAGGGGTAACAGCCAATAATGAGAACAGAAAGGAGCTGTGTTTAAAAGTAAAAATGGAGGTACCATTCAATCCAGCAGGCGCACCATTGGACCTCTCACCTGAGAAGACAAGAATCGAGAAGACACAGGCCGCCAAAGCTGCAGAGCAGCCTTATTCACAATAGCCAAGACAGGGAAGCAATCAAAATGTCCAACAACAGGTGAATGGATCAAGAAGAAGTGGTCCGGGGCTTCCCTGGTGGCGCAGTGGTTGGGAGTCCGCCTGCCAATGCAGGGGACGCGGGTTCGAGCCCTGGTCTGGGAGGATCCCACATGCCACGGAGCAAATAGGCCCGTGAGCCACAATTACTGAGCCTGCGCGTCTGGAGCCTGTGCTCCGCAACAAGAGAGGCCACGATGGTGAGAGGCCCGCGCACCGCGATGAAGAGTGGCCCCCGCTTGCCACAACTAGAGAAAGCCCTCGCACAGAAGCGAAGACCCAACACAGCCATAAATAAATAAATAAATAAATATTTAAAAAAAAAAAAAAAAGAAGAAGTGGTCCATGTACACAATGGAATATTAGCCCTGGAAAACAATGAACCATTGCTCTTTGAGGCACCACAAATGAGTCTGGAGATAATCACGAAACATGAGGTAAGTCGGAAAGCAAAAGACCTATATTCTATGATATCACTTATAGGCGTTATCTAATAACTGACACAAATGAACATATTTCCACAGAGAAAGACATTCACAGACTTCGAAAAGAAACTATGCTCATCTAAAAGGAAAGGTGGGGGGAATGGATAAATTAAGATTAGTGTTCCTATATGTATACAAACACATATTATATACATATCTCAAAAAGACCGATCATATAGCAATGGACGTCTGCAGAACCCCCTGTAACATTTTATATGGGAAGAGGATCTGTACTTGAAAAGACATGCATAATGTACAAATGAACCAGATTGTGTACACCTAGGACAAACAATATTCTAAGCTTTACACCAAGTAAAACTTTTTTTAACCCAAGAAGAAATAATGAGACATCAACTTATGGGGGTTTCTCCATGCACATTCCAATGTAATTTACAGCCTAGGAACACGACTCCCAGAAAGGCTCTGCTGCCCTAGTACCCAGGTTTGGGAATGGAGAAATGCTGCCTCCTTGAGGCCACGTCCCACAACAGCAGCTTTAAACCCATTGCTAAAGGTCACTAAATATTTACCGAACTTGCAGTTTGGTAAAAGACACCTGCTCTCTAAAAAAATTCTGGGATGGAAAATCGACCAAAAATTTCAAAAGAGGGCAACCTTCCAAGAAAACAATTTCAAGATTTATATTGTACTCCCAATTGTTTCCTTTTTTTTTAACAGAAAAGAAAACGGTGGAGAAAAATGATGAGTTTTACGAATATTCAAAGACATGCAAACCCAAATTACAAAAACCTATCAGCGCACAGCAGCCAGAAGGGCCATTAGCAAAAATGCTGCAAACAATAAATGCTGAAGCGATTGTGGAGAAATGCATACCCTCGATTCTAAGGGGGACGTGGTAAGAGCCACTCATGAAAACACAAAGAAGGTGCTTTGAAAAGGGAAACACGGTGCCACCAGTCAATCAATCACACCCACTGCTGGGCCTATCACCTGAGAAAATGAGAATCAAAAAGTCACAGGTTGGCAGTCCTGCACTCCAAGAATATTTACCATAGCCAACACTTGGAAGCAATGAAAATGTCCATCAACAGAGGAATGCACAAAGTAGAAGTGGTCCACGTACTCAGTGGAAAATTACTCCAATAAAAAATAAACATTAAATTTAAAAATCCAACCAAAGTAAGGAGACATCAGCTTGTGTGGGTTTGTCTGGGCAGACTCCACTCTGATTTATAACCGAGAAACACCACAGGCCGCAAGGGCTTTTCCCTAGTTACTAGGGTGGGGGACATAGAAAGGCTGCCGACCTCTGGCAGTTACCTGCAAAAGCAGCTTTAAAGCCTGTGCTAATGGTCATTTCATAGGAACAAGTACTGCAGAAATGTAAATGAAACCTGCCCTCAAAATATCTTGAGGGAGGGAATGGCAAAACATTTCAAAATCTGACACACACTTAAAGAGAACACTTTGAAGAACTAAGGGGTAATCACAGCTTGAAAAAGAAAAAGGACATGCCTTAAAGCTCAATTTCAACAGATTATGTGACACATTCGAATTCAACCACAGAGAGGTATCAGCTCACACGTGTCAGAATAACCATCAGCAAAAAAACTACAAACAAAAAAAGCTGAAGGTGTTGTGGAGAAATGCATACTCTCAACTTCTAAGGGGACGTAACTTGGAAAGGGCCACGAATGAGAACAGAATGGAGGTGCCTTAAAAAGGTAAACATTGAGCTACCCTATGATCCAGCAGGTCCACTCCTGGACGTATAACTTAAGAAGACAGAATTGGAAAGACACAGGCAGGGAAATCTGCACTGCACAGTATGACAAGAGCCAAGATATGGGAAGTAACCAAAAAGTCCACCAACGGATGGGTGGACATAGAAGAACTCCTCCATATACAGATGGAATATTCGCTAGTGAAAAAAATGAAACAATGCCATTTACAGCACCATAGATGAGTCTAGACGTAATCACGCCACCTGTGGTAAGTGAGAAAGCAAAAGACACATAACCTATCATATCAGTTATAAGAGTTACTTAAAAATCGATACCAATGAAGATATTTCCACAGCGAAAGGCTATCACAGATTCATTACAAAACTTATGGTTCACCAAATAGAAAGGGATGAGGACTGGATACATTACCATATTGGGGTTAACAGAGATATACACACCATGTGATATATATAACCACCAAAGACGTACGGAAGACCAGGAGAAGACTACTCAACATTGTGTCATAACCTACATGGGAAAAGGATGCGAGGAAGAATAGAGACATGTATATGTGTGAAAGGACCACATCTTGCACACCTAGAACAAACAAACCATTGTAATCATATTGGCTGGGATAAAAAATAAAAAGTACATTACAAATATGAACAAGAAGTAATGAGATATAAACCTAAAAGGCTTTTTCCTGGCACATTCCATTCTAATTTACAACCTAGAACACCACTTCCATTAAGGCTCTGTTTCCCTAGTAACCAAATTTGGTAAAGGGGAAATGCGGCCACCTTGTGGCCGTTTCCTGCAAGAACAGCTTTAAACGCACAGCTAATGGTCACTTAACATTCACAAGGACTCAGGGCTGTAAAGGACACCTGCCCTAACAAATTGTGCTGAAGTAGGGAATGGACCAAAAATTCAAAACAGGCAAATGTTTCAGGAAGAGAGTATGAAGAGTTAAGTTTTACTCACGCTCTTTTTTTAAAAAAGGAAAATGCATAAAAGCTCAACCTCAGGGAGGGTTAGACCCATGCAATCTAATCTACAAAAAGTTTCAACTTACACCAGTCGAATGACCATCAGCAAAAAGTCTACAAACAATAAATGCTGAAGGGATTTTAGAGAACTGTGCACCCTCTACCTGCAGGTGAGAGGTAAAGGGGTAACAGCCAATAATGAGAACAGAAAGGAGCTGTGTTTAAAAGTAAAAATGGAGGTACCATTCAATCCAGCAGGCGCACCATTGGACCTCTCACCTGAGAAGACAAGAATCGAGAAGACACAGGCCGCCAAAGCTGCAGAGCAGCCTTATTCACAATAGCCAAGACAGGGAAGCAATCAAAATGTCCAACAACAGGTGAATGGATCAAGAAGAAGTGGTCCGGGGCTTCCCTGGTGGCGCAGTGGTTGGGAGTCCGCCTGCCAATGCAGGGGACGCGGGTTCGAGCCCTGGTCTGGGAGGATCCCACATGCCACGGAGCAAATAGGCCCGTGAGCCACAATTACTGAGCCTGCGCGTCTGGAGCCTGTGCTCCGCAACAAGAGAGGCCACGATGGTGAGAGGCCCGCGCACCGCGATGAAGAGTGGCCCCCGCTTGCCACAACTAGAGAAAGCCCTCGCACAGAAGCGAAGACCCAACACAGCCATAAATAAATAAATAAATAAATATTTAAAAAAAAAAAAAAAGAAGAAGTGGTCCATGTACACAATGGAATATTAGCCCTGGAAAACAATGAACCATTGCTCTTTGAGGCACCACAAATGAGTCTGGAGATAATCACGAAACATGAGGTAAGTCGGAAAGCAAAAGACCTATATTCTATGATATCACTTATAGGCGTTATCTAATAACTGACACAAATGAACATATTTCCACAGAGAAAGACATTCACAGACTTCGAAAAGAAACTATGCTCATCTAAAAGGAAAGGTGGGGGGAATGGATAAATTAAGATTAGTGTTCCTATATGTATACAAACACATATTATATACATATCTCAAAAAGACCGATCATATAGCAATGGACGTCTGCAGAACCCTCTGTAACATTTTATATGGGAAGAGGATCTGTACTTGAAAAGACATGCATAATGTACAAATGAACCAGATTGTGTACACCTAGGACAAACAATATTCTAAGCTTTACACCAAGTAAAACTTTTTTTAACCCAAGAAGAAATAATGAGACATCAACTTATGGGGGTTTCTCCATGCACATTCCAATGTAATTTACAGCCTAGGAACACGACTCCCAGAAAGGCTCTGCTGCCCTAGTACCCAGGTTTGGGAATGGAGAAATGCTGCCTCCTTGAGGCCACGTCCCACAACAGCAGCTTTAAACCCATTGCTAAAGGTCACTAAATATTTACCGAACTTGCAGTTTGGTAAAAGACACCTGCTCTCTAAAAAAATTCTGGGATGGAAAATCGACCAAAAATTTCCAAAGAGGGCAACCTTCCAAGAAAACAATTTCAAGATTTATATTGTACTCCCAATTGTTTCCTTTTTTTTTAACAGAAAAGAAAACGGTGGAGAAAAATGATGAGTTTTACGAATATTCAAAGACATGCAAACCCAAATTACAAAAACCTATCAGCGCACAGCAGCCAGAAGGGCCATTAGCAAAAATGCTGCAAACAATAAATGCTGAAGCGATTGTGGAGAAATGCATACCCTCGATTCTAAGGGGGACGTGGTAAGAGCCACTCATGAAAACACAAAGAAGGTGCTTTGAAAAGGGAAACACGGTGCCACCAGTCAATCAATCACACCCACTGCTGGGCCTATCACCTGAGAAAATGAGAATCAAAAAGTCACAGGTTGGCAGTCCTGCACTCCAAGAATATTTACCATAGCCAACACTTGGAAGCAATGAAAATGTCCATCAACAGAGGAATGCACAAAGTAGAAGTGGTCCACGTACTCAGTGGAAAATTACTCCAATAAAAAATAAACATTAAATTTAAAAATCCAACCAAAGTAAGGAGACATCAGCTTGTGTGGGTTTGTCTGGGCAGACTCCACTCTGATTTATAACCGAGAAACACCACAGGCCGCAAGGGCTTTTCCCTAGTTACTAGGGTGGGGGACATAGAAAGGCTGCCGACCTCTGGCAGTTACCTGCAAAAGCAGCTTTAAAGCCTGTGCTAATGGTCATTTCATAGGAACAAGTACTGCAGAAATGTAAATGAAACCTGCCCTCAAAATATCTTGAGGGAGGGAATGGCAAAACATTTCAAAATCTGACACACACTTAAAGAGAACACTTTGAAGAACTAAGGGGTAATCACAGCTTGAAAAAGAAAAAGGACATGCCTTAAAGCTCAATTTCAACAGATTATGTGACACATTCGAATTCAACCACAGAGAGGTATCAGCTCACACGTGTCAGAATAACCATCAGCAAAAAAACTACAAACAAAAAAAGCTGAAGGTGTTGTGGAGAAATGCATACTCTCAACTTCTAAGGGGACGTAACTTGGAAAGGGCCACGAATGAGAACAGAATGGAGGTGCCTTAAAAAGGTAAACATTGAGCTACCCTATGATCCAGCAGGTCCACTCCTGGACGTATAACTTAAGAAGACAGAATTGGAAAGACACAGGCAGGGAAATCTGCACTGCACAGTATGACAAGAGCCAAGATATGGGAAGTAACCAAAAAGTCCACCAACGGATGGGTGGACATAGAAGAACTCCTCCATATACAGATGGAATATTCGCTAGTGAAAAAAATGAAACAATGCCATTTACAGCACCATAGATGAGTCTAGACGTAATCACGCCACCTGTGGTAAGTGAGAAAGCAAAAGACACATAACCTATCATATCAGTTATAAGAGTTACTTAAAAATCGATACCAATGAAGATATTTCCACAGCGAAAGGCTATCACAGATTCATTACAAAACTTATGGTTCACCAAATAGAAAGGGATGAGGATTGGATCCATTACCATATTGGCGTTAACAGAGATATACAAACCATGTGAAATATATAACCACCAAAGACGTACGGAAGACCAGGAGAAGACTACTCAACATTGTGTCATAACCTACATGGGAAAAGGATGCGAGGAAGAATAGATACATGTATATGTGTGAAAGGACCACATCTTGCACACCTAGAACAAACAAACCATTGTAATCATATTGGCTGGGATAAAAAATAAAAAGTAAATTACAAATATGAACAAGAAGTAATGATACATAAACCTAAAGGGCTTTTTCCTGGCACATTCCATTCTAATTTACAACCTAGAACACCACTTCCATTAAGGCTCTGTTTCCCTAGTAACCAAATTTGGTAAAGGGGAAATGCGGCCAACTTGTGGCCGTTTCCTGCAAGAACAGCTTTAAACGCACAGCTAATGGTCACTTAACATTCACAAGGACTCAGGGCTGTAAAGGACACCTGCCCTAACAAATTGTGCTGAAGTAGGGAATGGACCAAAAATTCAAAACAGGCAAATGTTTCAGGAAGAGAGTATGAAGAGTTAAGTTTTACTCACGCTCTTTTTTTAAAAAAGGAAAATGCATAAAAGCTCAACCTCAGGGAGGGTTAGACCCATGCAATCTAATCTACAAAAAGTTTCAACTTACACCAGTCGAATGACCATCAGCAAAAAGTCTACAAAAAATAAATGCTGAAGGGATTTTAGAGAACTGTGCACCCTCTACCTGCAGGTGAGAGGTAAAGGGGTAACAGCCAATAATGAGAACAGAAAGGAGCTGTGTTTAAAAGTAAAAATGGAGGTACCATTCAATCCAGCAGGCGCACCATTGGACCTCTCACCTGAGAAGACAAGAATCGAGAAGACACAGGCCGCCAAAGCTGCAGAGCAGCCTTATTCACAATAGCCAAGACAGGGAAGCAATCAAAATGTCCAACAACAGGTGAATGGATCAAGAAGAAGTGGTCCATGTACACAATGGAATATTAGCCCTGGAAAACAATGAACCATTGCTCTTTGAGGCACCACAAATGAGTCTGGAGATAATCACGAAACATGAGGTAAGTCGGAAAGCAAAAGACCTATATTCTATGATATCACTTATAGGCGTTATCTAATAACTGACACAAATGAACATATTTCCACAGAGAAAGACATTCACAGACTTCGAAAAGAAACTATGCTCATCTAAAAGGAAAGGTGGGGGGAATGGATAAATTAAGATTAGTGTTCCTATATGTATACAAACACATATTATATACATATCTCAAAAAGACCGATCATATAGCAATGGACGTCTGCAGAACCCCCTGTAACATTTTATATGGGAAGAGGATCTGTACTTGAAAAGACATGCATAATGTACAAATGAACCAGATTGTGTACACCTAGGACAAACAATATTCTAAGCTTTACACCAAGTAAAACTTTTTTTAACCCAAGAAGAAATAATGAGACATCAACTTATGGGGGTTTCTCCATGCACATTCCAATGTAATTTACAGCCTAGGAACACGACTCGCAGAAAGGCTCTGCTGCCCTAGTACCCAGGTTTGGGAATGGAGAAATGCTGCCTCCTTGAGGCCACGTCCCACAACAGCAGCTTTAAACCCATTGCTAAAGGTCACTAAATATTTACCGAACTTGCAGTTCGGTAAAAGACACCTGCTCTCTAAAAAAATTCTGGGATGGAAAATCGACCAAAAATTTCAAAAGAGGGCAACCTTCCAAGAAAACAATTTCAAGATTTATATTGTACTCCCAATTGTTTCCTTTTTTTTTAACAGAAAAGAAAACGGTGGAGAAAAATGATGAGTTTTACGAATATTCAAAGACATGCAAACCCAAATTACAAAAACCTATCAGCGCACAGCAGCCAGAAGGGCCATTAGCAGAAATGCTGCAAACAATAAATGCTGACGCGATTGTGGAGAAATGCGTACCCTCGATTCTAAGGGGGATGTGGTAAGAGCCACTCATGAAAACACAAAGAAGGTGCTTTGAAAAGGGAAACACGGTGCCACCAGTCAATCAATCACACCCACTGCTGGGCTTATCACCTGAGAAAAATGAGAATCAAAAAGTCACAGGCTGGCAATCCTACACTCCAACAATATTTACCATAGCCAACACTTGGAAGCAAAGAAAATGTCCATCAACCGAGGAGTGCACAAAGTAGAAGTGGTCCACGTACTCAGTGGAAAATTACTCCAATAAAAAATAAAAATTAAATTTAAAAATCCAACCAAAGTAAGGAGACATCAGCTTGTGTGGGTTTGTCTGGGCACACTCCACTCTAATTTATAACCGAGAAACGCCACAGGCCGCAAAGGCTTTTCCCTAGTTACCAGGGTGGGGGACATAGAAAGGCTGCCAGCCTCTGGCAGTTACCTGCAAAAGCAGCTTTAAAGCCTGTGCTAATGGTCATTTCATAGGAACAAGTACTGCAGAACTGTAAATGAAACCTGCCCTCAAAATGTCTTGAGGGAGGTAATGGCCACAACATTTCAAAATGTGACACATACTTAAAGAGAACACTTTGAAGAACTAAGGGGTAATCACAGCTTGAAAAAGAAAAAGGACATGCCTTAAAGCTCAATTTCAACAGATTATGTGACACATTCGAATTCAACCACAGAGAGGTATCAGCTCACACTTGTCAGAATAACCATCAGCAAGGAAACTACAAACAATAAATGCTGAAGGTGTTGTGGAGAAATGCATACCCTCAACTTCTAAGGGGACGTAACTTGGAAAGGGCCACGAATGAGAAGAGAATGGAGGTGCCATAAAAAGGTAAACATTGAGCTACCATATGATCCAGCAGGCCCACTCCTCGACGTATAACCTAAGAAGAGAGAATTGGAAAGACACAGGCAGGCAAGTCTGCATTGCACAGTATGACAAGAGCCAAGATATGGAAGTAACCAAAAAGTCCACCAACAGATGGGTGGACAAAGAAGAACTCCTCCATGTACAGATGGAATATTCGCTAGTGAAAAAAATGAAACAATGCCATTTGCAGCACCATAGATGAGCCTAGACGTAATCACGCCACCTGTAATAAGTGAGAAAGCAAAAGACACATATCCTATCATATCACTTTTAAGAGTTACTTAAAAATTGATACCAATGAAGATATTTCCACAGAGAAAGGCAATCACAGATTCATTAGAAAACTTATGGTGCACCAAATAGAAAGGGATGAGGATTGCATACATTACCATATTGGCGTTAACAGAGATATACAAACCATGTGAAATATATAACCACCAAAGACGTACGGAAGACCAGGAGAAGACTACTCAACATTGTGTCATAACCTACATGGGAAAAGGATGCGAGGAAGAATAGATACATGTATATGTGTGAAAGGGCCACATCTTGCACACCTAGAACAAACAAACCATTGTAATCATATTGGCTGGGATAAAAAATAAAAAGTACATTACAAATATGAACAAGAAGTAATGAGACATAAACCTAAAGGGCTTTTTCCTGGCACATTCCATTCTAATTTACAACCTAGAACACCACTTCCATTAAGGCTCTGTTTCCCTAGTAACCAAATTTGGTAAAGGGGAAATGCGGCCACCTTGTGGCCGTTTCCTGCAAGAACAGCTTTAAACGCACAGCTAATGGTCACTTAACATTCACAAGGACTCAGGGCTGTAAAGGACACCTGCCCTAACAAATTGTGCTGAAGTAGGGAATGGACCAAAAATTCAAAACAGGCAAATGTTTCAGGAAGAGAGTATGAAGAGTTAAGTTTTACTCACGCTCTTTTTTTAAAAAAGGAAAATGCATAAAAGCTCAACCTCAGGGAGGGTTAGACCCATGCAATCTAATCTACAAAAAGTTTCAACTTACACCAGTCGAATGACCATCAGCAAAAAGTCTACAAAAAATAAATGCTGAAGGGATTTTAGAGAACTGTGCACCCTCTACCTGCAGGTGAGAGGTAAAGGGGTAACAGCCAATAATGAGAACAGAAAGGAGCTGTGTTTAAAAGTAAAAATGGAGGTACCATTCAATCCAGCAGGCGCACCATTGGACCTCTCACCTGAGAAGACAAGAATCGAGAAGACACAGGCCGCCAAAGCTGCAGAGCAGCCTTATTCACAATAGCCAAGACAGGGAAGCAATCAAAATGTCCAACAACAGGTGAATGGATCAAGAAGAAGTGGTCCATGTACACAATGGAATATTAGCCCTGGAAAACAATGAACCATTGCTCTTTGAGGCACCACAAATGAGTCTGGAGATAATCACGAAACATGAGGTAAGTCGGAAAGCAAAAGACCTATATTCTATGATATCACTTATAGGCGTTATCTAATAACTGACACAAATGAACATATTTCCACAGAGAAAGACATTCACAGACTTCGAAAAGAAACTATGCTCATCTAAAAGGAAAGGTGGGGGGAATGGATAAATTAAGATTAGTGTTCCTATATGTATACAAACACATATTATATACATATCTCAAAAAGACCGATCATATAGCAATGGACGTCTGCAGAACCCCCTGTAACATTTTATATGGGAAGAGGATCTGTACTTGAAAAGACATGCATAATGTTCAAATGAACCAGATTGTGTACACCTAGGACAAACAATATTCTAAGCTTTACACCAAGTAAAACTTTTTTTAACCCAAGAAGAAATAATGAGACATCAACTTATGGGGGTTTCTCCATGCACATTCCAATGTAATATACAGCCTAGGAACACGACTCGCAGAAAGGCTCTGCTGCCCTAGTACCCAGGTTTGGGAATGGAGAAATGCTGCCTCCTTGAGGCCACGTCCCACAACAGCATCTTTAAACCCATTGCTAAAGGTCACTAAATATTTACCGAACTTGCAGTTCGGTAAAAGACACCTGCTCTCTAAAAAAATTCTGGGATGGAAAATCGACCAAAAATTTCAAAAGAGGGCAACCTTCCAAGAAAACAATTTCAAGATTTATATTGTACTCCCAATTGTTTCCTTTTTTTTAACAGAAAAGAAAACGGTGGAGAAAAATGATGAGTTTTACGAATATTCAAAGACATGCAAACCCAAATTACAAAAACCTATCAGCGCACAGCAGCCAGAAGGGCCATTAGCAAAAATGCTGCAAACAATAAATGCTGACGCGATTGTGGAGAAATGCGTACCCTCGATTCTAAGGGGGACGTGGTAAGAGCCACTCATGAAAACACAAAGAAGGTGCTTTGAAAAGGGAAACACGGTGCCACCAGTCAATCAATCACACCCACTGCTGGGCTTATCACCTGAGAAAAATGAGAATCAAAAAGTCACAGGCTAGCAATCCTGCACTCCAAGAATATTTACCATAGCCAACACTTGGAAGCAAAGAAAATGTCCATCAACCGAGGAGTGCACAAAGTAGAAGTGGTCCACGTACTCAGTGGAAAATTACTCCAATAAAAAATAAAAATTAAATTTAAAAATCCAACCAAAGTAAGGAGACATCAGCTTGTGTGGGTTTGTCTGGGCACACTCCACTCTAATTTATAACCGAGAAACACCACAGGCCGCAAAGGCTTTTCCCTAGTTACCAGGGTGGGGGACATAGAAAGGCTGCCAGCCTCTGGCAGTTACCTGCAAAAGCAGCTTTAAAGCCTGTGCTAATGGTCATTTCATAGGAACAAGTACTGCAGAACTGTAAATGAAACCTGCCCTCAAAATGGCTTGAGGGAGGTAATGGCCACAACATTTCAAAATGTGACACATACTTAAAGAGAACACTTTGAAGAACTAAGGGGTAATCACAGCTTGAAAAAGAAAAAGGACATGCCTTAAAGCTCAATTTCAACAGATTATGTGACACATTCGAATTCAACCACAGAGAGGTATCAGCTCACACTTGTCAGAATAACCATCAGCAAGGAAACTACAAACAATAAATGCTGAAGGTGTTGTGGAGAAATGCATACCCTCAACTTCTAAGGGGACGTAACTTGGAAAGGGCCACGAATGAGAAGAGAATGGAGGTGCCGTAAAAAGGTAAACATTGAGCTACCATATGATCCAGCAGGCCCACTCCTCGACGTATAACCTAAGAAGAGAGAATTGGAAAGACACAGGCAGGCAAATCTGCATTGCACAGTATGACAAGAGCCAAGATATGGAAGTAACCAAAAAGTCCACCAACAGATGGGTGGACAAAGAAGAACTCCTCCATGTACAGATGGAATATTCGCTAGTGAAAAAAATGAAACAATGCCATTTGCAGCACCATAGATGAGTCTAGACGTAATCACGCCACCTGTAGTAAGTGAGAAAGCAAAAGACACATATCCTATCATATCACTTTTAAGAGTTACTTAAAAATTGACACCAATGAAGATATTTCCACAGAGAAAGGCAATCACAGATTCATTAGAAAACTTATGGTTCACCAAATAGAAAGGGATGAGGATTGGATCCATTACCATATTGGCGTTAACAGAGATATACAAACCATGTGAAATATATAACCACCAAAGACGTACGGAAGACCAGGAGAAGACTACTCAACATTGTGCCATAACCTACATGGGAAAAGGATGCGAGGAAGAATAGATACATGTATATGTGTGAAAGGACCACATCTTGCACACCTAGAACAAACAAACCATTGTAATCATATTGGCTGGGATAAAAAATAAAAAGTAAATTACAAATATGAACAAGAAGTAATGATACATAAACCTAAAGGGCTTTTTCCTGGCACATTCCATTCTAATTTACAACCTAGAACACCACTTCCATTAAGGCTCTGTTTCCCTAGTAACCAAATTTGGTAAAGGGGAAATGCGGCCAACTTGTGGCCGTTTCCTGCAAGAACAGCTTTAAACGCACAGCTAATGGTCACTTAACATTCACAAGGACTCAGGGCTGTAAAGGACACCTGCCCTAACAAATTGTGCTGAAGTAGGGAATGGACCAAAAATTCAAAACAGGCAAATGTTTCAGGAAGAGAATATGAAGAGTTAAGTTTTACTCACGCTCTTTTTTTAAAAAAGGAAAATGCATAAAAGCTCAACCTCAGGGAGGGTTAGACCCATGCAATCTAATCTACAAAAAGTTTCAACTTACACCAGTCGAATGACCATCAGCAAAAAGTCTACAAAAAATAAATGCTGAAGGGATTTTAGAGAACTGTGCACCCTCTACCTGCAGGTGAGAGGTAAAGGGGTAACAGCCAATAATGAGAACAGAAAGGAGCTGTGTTTAAAAGTAAAAATGGAGGTACCATTCAATCCAGCAGGCGCACCATTGGACCTCTCACCTGAGAAGACAAGAATCGAGAAGACACAGGCCGCCAAAGCTGCAGAGCAGCCTTATTCACAATAGCCAAGACAGGGAAGCAATCAAAATGTGCAACAACAGGTGAATGGATCAAGAAGAAGTGGTCCATGTACACAATGGAATATTAGCCCTGGAAAACAATGAACCATTGCTCTTTGAGGCACCACAAATGAGTCTGGAGATAATCACGAAACATGAGGTAAGTCGGAAAGCAAAAGACCTATATTCTATGATATCACTTATAGGCGTTATCTAATAACTGACACAAATGAACATATTTCCACAGAGAAAGACATTCACAGACTTCGAAAAGAAACTATGCTCATCTAAAAGGAAAGGTGGGGGGAATGGATAAATTAAGATTAGTGTTCCTATATGTATACAAACACATATTATATACATATCTCAAAAAGACCGATCATATAGCAATGGACGTCTGCAGAACCCCCTGTAACATTTTATATGGGAAGAGGATCTGTACTTGAAAAGACATGCATAATGTACAAATGAACCAGATTGTGTACACCTAGGACAAACAATATTCTAAGCTTTACACCAAGTAAAACTTTTTTTAACCCAAGAAGAAATAATGAGACATCAACTTATGGGGGTTTCTCCATGCACATTCCAATGTAATTTACAGCCTAGGAACACGACTCCCAGAAAGGCTCTGCTGCTCTAGTACCCAGGTTTGGGAATGGAGAAATGCTGCCTCCTTGAGGCCACGTCCCACAACAGCAGCTTTAAACCCATTGCTAAAGGTCACTAAATATTTACCGAACTTGCAGTTCGGTAAAAGACACCTGCTCTCTAAAAAAATTCTGGGATGGAAAATCGACCAAACATTTCAAAAGAGGGCAACCTTCCAAGAAAACAATTTCAAGATTTATATTGTACTCCCAATTGTTTCCTTTTTTTTAACAGAAAAGAAAACGGTGGAGAAAAATGATGAGTTTTACGAATATTCAAAGACATGCAAACCCAAATTACAAAAACCTATCAGCGCACAGCAGCCAGAAGGGCCATTAGCAGAAATGCTGCAAACAATAAATGCTGACGCGATTGTGGAGAAATGCGTACCCTCGATTCTAAGGGGGACGTGGTAAGAGCCACTCATGAAAACACAAAGAAGGTGCTTTGAAAAGGGAAACACGGTGCCAGCAGTCAATCAATCACACCCACTGCTGGGCTTATCACCTGAGAAAAATGAGAATCAAAAAGTCACAGGCTGGCAATCCTGCACTCCAACAATATTTACCATAGCCAACACTTGGAAGCAAAGAAAATGTCCATCAACCGAGGAGTGCACAAAGTAGAAGTGGTCCACGTACTCAGTGGAAAATTACTCCAATAAAAAATAAAAATTAAATTTAAAAATCCAACCAAAGTAAGGAGACATCAGCTTGTGTGGGTTTGTCTGGGCACACTCCACTCTAATTTATAACCGAGAAACACCACAGGCCGCAAAGGCTTTTCCCTAGTTACCAGGGTGGGGGACATAGAAAGGCTGCCAGCCTCTGGCAGTTACCTGCAAAAGCAGCTTTAAAGCCTGTGCTAATGGTCATTTCATAGGAACAAGTACTGCAGAACTGTAAATGAAACCTGCCCTCAAAATGTCTTGAGGGAGGTAATGGCCACAACATTTCAAAATGTGACACATACTTAAAGAGAACACTTTGAAGAACTAAGGGGTAATCACAGCTTGAAAAAGAAAAAGGACATGCCTTAAAGCTCAATTTCAACAGATTATGTGACACATTCGAATTCAACCACAGAGAGGTATCAGCTCACACTTGTCAGAATAACCATCAGCAAGGAAACTACAAACAATAAATGCTGAAGGTGTTGTGGAGAAATGCATACCCTCAACTTCTAAGGGGACGTAACTTGGAAAGGGCCACGAATGAGAAGAGAATGGAGGTGCCGTAAAAAGGTAAACATTGAGCTACCATATGATCCAGCAGGCCCACTCCTCGACGTATAACCTAAGAAGAGAGAATTGGAAAGACACAGGCAGGCAAATCTGCATTGCACAGTATGACAAGAGCCAAGATATGGAAGTAACCAAAAAGTCCACCAACAGATGGGTGGACAAAGAAGAACTCCTCCATGTACAGATGGAATATTCGCTAGTGAAAAAAATGAAACAATGCCATTTGCAGCACCATAGATGAGTCTAGACGTAATCACGCCACCTGTAGTAAGTGAGAAAGCAAAAGACACATATCCTATCATATCACTTTTAAGAGTTACTTAAAAATTGACACCAATGAAGATATTTCCACAGAGAAAGGCAATCACAGATTCATTAGAAAACTTATGGTTCACCAAATAGAAAGGGATGAGGATTGGATACATTACCATATTGGCATTAACAGAGATATACAAACCATGTGAAATATATAACCACCAAAGACGTACGGAGGACCAGGAGAAGACTACTCAACATTGTGTCATAACCTACATGGGAAAAGGATGCGAGGAAGAATAGATACATGTATATGTGTGAAAGGACCACATCTTGCACACCTAGAACAAACAAACCATTGTAATCATATTGGCTGGGATAAAAAATAAAAAGTAAATTACAAATATGAACAAGAAGTAATGATACATAAACCTAAAGGGCTTTTTCCTGGCACATTCCATTCTAATTTACAACCTAGAACACCACTTCCATTAAGGCTCTGTTTCCCTAGTAACCAAATTTGGTAAAGGGGAAATGCGGCCAACTTGTGGCCGTTTCCTGCAAGAACAGCTTTAAACGCACAGCTAATGGTCACTTAACATTCACAAGGACTCAGGGCTGTAAAGGACACCTGCCCTAACAAATTGTGCTGAAGTAGGGAATGGACCAAAAATTCAAAACAGGCAAATGTTTCAGGAAGAGAATATGAAGAGTTAAGTTTTACTCACGCTCTTTTTTTAAAAAAGGAAAATGCATAAAAGCTCAACCTCAGGGAGGGTTAGACCCATGCAATCTAATCTACAAAAAGTTTCAACTTACACCAGTCGAATGACCATCAGCAAAAAGTCTACAAAAAATAAATGCTGAAGGGATTTTAGAGAACTGTGCACCCTCTACCTGCAGGTGAGAGGTAAAGGGGTAACAGCCAATAATGAGAACAGAAAGGAGCTGTGTTTAAAAGTAAAAATGGAGGTACCATTCAATCCAGCAGGCGCACCATTGGACCTCTCACCTGAGAAGACAAGAATCGAGAAGACACAGGCCGCCAAAGCTGCAGAGCAGCCTTATTCACAATAGCCAAGACAGGGAAGCAATCAAAATGTGCAACAACAGGTGAATGGATCAAGAAGAAGTGGTCCATGTACACAATGGAATATTAGCCCTGGAAAACAATGAACCATTGCTCTTTGAGGCACCACAAATGAGTCTGGAGATAATCACGAAACATGAGGTAAGTCGGAAAGCAAAAGACCTATATTCTATGATATCACTTATAGGCGTTATCTAATAACTGACACAAATGAACATATTTCCACAGAGAAAGACATTCACAGACTTCGAAAAGAAACTATGCTCATCTAAAAGGAAAGGTGGGGGGAATGGATAAATTAAGATTAGTGTTCCTATATGTATACAAACACATATTATATACATATCTCAAAAAGACCGATCATATAGCAATGGACGTCTGCAGAACCCCCTGTAACATTTTATATGGGAAGAGGATCTGTACTTGAAAAGACATGCATAATGTACAAATGAACCAGATTGTGTACACCTAGGACAAACAATATTCTAAGCTTTACACCAAGTAAAACTTTTTTTAACCCAAGAAGAAATAATGAGACATCAACTTATGGGGGTTTCTCCATGCACATTCCAATGTAATTTACAGCCTAGGAACACGACTCCCAGAAAGGCTCTGCTGCTCTAGTACCCAGGTTTGGGAATGGAGAAATGCTGCCTCCTTGAGGCCACGTCCCACAACAGCAGCTTTAAACCCATTGCTAAAGGTCACTAAATATTTACCGAACTTGCAGTTCGGTAAAAGACACCTGCTCTCTAAAAAAATTCTGGGATGGAAAATCGACCAAACATTTCAAAAGAGGGCAACCTTCCAAGAAAACAATTTCAAGATTTATATTGTACTCCCAATTGTTTCCTTTTTTTTAACAGAAAAGAAAACGGTGGAGAAAAATGATGAGTTTTACGAATATTCAAAGACATGCAAACCCAAATTACAAAAACCTATCAGCGCACAGCAGCCAGAAGGGCCATTAGCAGAAATGCTGCAAACAATAAATGCTGACGCGATTGTGGAGAAATGCGTACCCTCGATTCTAAGGGGGACGTGGTAAGAGCCACTCATGAAAACACAAAGAAGGTGCTTTGAAAAGGGAAACACGGTGCCAGCAGTCAATCAATCACACCCACTGCTGGGCTTATCACCTGAGAAAAATGAGAATCAAAAAGTCACAGGCTGGCAATCCTGCACTCCAACAATATTTACCATAGCCAACACTTGGAAGCAAAGAAAATGTCCATCAACCGAGGAGTGCACAAAGTAGAAGTGGTCCACGTACTCAGTGGAAAATTACTCCAATAAAAAATAAAAATTAAATTTAAAAATCCAACCAAAGTAAGGAGACATCAGCTTGTGTGGGTTTGTCTGGGCACACTCCACTCTAATTTATAACCGAGAAACACCACAGGCCGCAAAGGCTTTTCCCTAGTTACCAGGGTGGGGGACATAGAAAGGCTGCCAGCCTCTGGCAGTTACCTGCAAAAGCAGCTTTAAAGCCTGTGCTAATGGTCATTTCATAGGAACAAGTACTGCAGAACTGTAAATGAAACCTGCCCTCAAAATGTCTTGAGGGAGGTAATGGCCACAACATTTCAAAATGTGACACATACTTAAAGAGAACACTTTGAAGAACTAAGGGGTAATCACAGCTTGAAAAAGAAAAAGGACATGCCTTAAAGCTCAATTTCAACAGATTATGTGACACATTCGAATTCAACCACAGAGAGGTATCAGCTCACACTTGTCAGAATAACCATCAGCAAGGAAACTACAAACAATAAATGCTGAAGGTGTTGTGGAGAAATGCATACCCTCAACTTCTAAGGGGACGTAACTTGGAAAGGGCCACGAATGAGAAGAGAATGGAGGTGCCATAAAAAGGTAAACATTGAGCTACCATATGATCCAGCAGGCCCACTCCTCGACGTATAACCTAAGAAGAGAGAATTGGAAAGACACAGGCAGGCAAATCTGCATTGCACAGTATGACAAGAGCCAAGATATGGAAGTAACCAAAAAGTCCACCAACAGATGGGTGGACAAAGAAGAACTCCTCCATGTACAGATGGAATATTCGCTAGTGAAAAAAATGAAACAATGCCATTTGCAGCACCATAGATGAGTCTAGACGTAATCACGCCACCTGTAGTAAGTGAGAAAGCAAAAGACACATATCCTATCATATCACTTTTAAGAGTTACTTAAAAATTGACACCAATGAAGATATTTCCACAGAGAAAGGCAATCACAGATTCATTAGAAAACTTATGGTTCACCAAATAGAAAGGGATGAGGATTGGATACATTACCATATTGGCATTAACAGAGATATACAAACCATGTGAAATATATAACCACCAAAGACGTACGGAGGACCAGGAGAAGACTACTCAACATTGTGTCATAACCTACATGGGAAAAGGATGCGAGGAAGAATAGATACATGTATATGTTTGAAAGGACCACATCTTGCACACCTAGAACAAACAAACCATTGTAATCATATTGGCTGGGATAAAAAATAAAAAGTAAATTACAAATTTGAACAAGAAGTAATGAGACATAAACCTAAAGGGCTTTTTCCTGGCACATTCCATTCTAATTTACAACCTAGAACACCACTTCCATTAAGGCTCTGTTTCCCTAGTAACCAAATTTGGTAAAGGGGAAATGCGGCCAACTTGTGGCCGTTTCCTGCAAGAACAGCTTTAAACGCACAGCTAATGGTCACTTAACATTCACAAGGACTCAGGGCTGTAAAGGACACCTGCCCTAACAAATTGTGCTGAAGTAGGGAATGGACCAAAAATTCAAAACAGGCAAATGTTTCAGGAAGAGAGTATGAAGAGTTAAGTTTTACTCACGCTCTTTTTTTAAAAAAGGAAAATGCATAAAAGCTCAACCTCAGGGAGGGTTAGACCCATGCAATCTAATCTACAAAAAGTTTCAACTTACACCAGTCGAATGACCATCAGCAAAAAGTCTACAAAAAATAAATGCTGAAGGGATTTTAGAGAACTGTGCACCCTCTACCTGCAGGTGAGAGGTAAAGGGGTAACAGCCAATAATGAGAACAGAAAGGAGCTGTGTTTAAAAGTAAAAATGGAGGTACCATTCAATCCAGCAGGCGCACCATTGGACCTCTCACCTGAGAAGACAAGAATCGAGAAGACACAGGCCGCCAAAGCTGCAGAGCAGCCTTATTCACAATAGCCAAGACAGGGAAGCAATCAAAATGTCCAACAACAGGTGAATGGATCAAGAAGAAGTGGTCCATGTACACAATGGAATATTAGCCCTGGAAAACAATGAACCATTGCTCTTTGAGGCACCACAAATGAGTCTGGAGATAATCACGAAACATGAGGTAAGTCGGAAAGCAAAAGACCTATATTCTATGATATCACTTATAGGCGTTATCTAATAACTGACACAAATGAACATATTTCCACAGAGAAAGACATTCACAGACTTCGAAAAGAAACTATGCTCATCTAAAAGGAAAGGTGGGGGGAATGGATAAATTAAGATTAGTGTTCCTATATGTATACAAACACATATTATATACATATCTCAAAAAGACCGATCATATAGCAATGGACGTCTGCAGAACCCCCTGTAACATTTTATATGGGAAGAGGATCTGTACTTGAAAAGACATGCATAATGTACAAATGAACCAGATTGTGTACACCTAGGACAAACAATATTCTAAGCTTTACACCAAGTAAAACTTTTTTTAACCCAAGAAGAAATAATGAGACATCAACTTATGGGGGTTTCTCCATGCACATTCCAATGTAATTTACAGCCTAGGAACACGACTCCCAGAAAGGCTCTGCTGCCCTAGTACCCAGGTTTGGGAATGGAGAAATGCTGCCTCCTTGAGGCCACGTCCCACAACAGCAGCTTTAAACCCATTGCTAAAGGTCACTAAATATTTACCGAACTTGCAGTTCGGTAAAAGACACCTGCTCTCTAAAAAAATTCTGGGATGGAAAATCGACCAAAAATTTCAAAAGAGGGCAACCTTCCAAGAAAACAATTTCAAGATTTATATTGTACTCCCAATTGTTTCCTTTTTTTTTAACAGAAAAGAAAACGGTGGAGAAAAATGATGAGTTTTACGAATATTCAAAGACATGCAAACCCAAATTACAAAAACCTATCAGCGCACAGCAGCCAGAAGGGCCATTAGCAGAAATGCTGCAAACAATAAATGCTGACGCGATTGTGGAGAAATGCGTACCCTCGATTCTAAGGGGGACGTGGTAAGAGCCACTCATGAAAACACAAAGAAGGTGCTTTGAAAAGGGAAACACGGTGCCAGCAGTCAATCAATCACACCCACTGCTGGGCTTATCACCTGAGAAAAATGAGAATCAAAAAGTCACAGGCTGGCAATCCTGCACTCCAAGAATATTTACCATAGCCAACACTTGGAAGCAAAGAAAATGTCCATCAACCGAGGAGTGCACAAAGTAGAAGTGGTCCACGTACTCAGTGGAAAATTACTCCAATAAAAAATAAAAATTAAATTTAAAAATCCAACCAAAGTAAGGAGACATCAGCTTGTGTGGGTTTGTCTGGGCACACTCCACTCTAATTTATAACCGAGAAACACCACAGGCCGCAAAGGCTTTTCCCTAGTTACCAGGGTGGGGGACATAGAAAGGCTGCCAGCCTCTGGCAGTTACCTGCAAAAGCAGCTTTAAAGCCTGTGCTAATGGTCATTTCATAGGAACAAGTACTGCAGAACTGTAAATGAAACCTGCCCTCAAAATGTCTTGAGGGAGGTAATGGCCACAACATTTCAAAATCTGACACACACTTAAAGAGAACACTTTGAAGAACTAAGGGGTAATCACAGCTTGAAAAAGAAAAAGGACATGCCTTAAAGCTCAATTTCAACAGATTATGTGACACATTCGAATTCAACCACAGAGAGGTATCAGCTCACACTTGTCAGAATAACCATCAGCAAGGAAACTACAAACAATAAATGCTGAAGGTGTTGTGGAGAAATGCATACCCTCAACTTCTAAGGGGACGTAACTTGGAAAGGGCCACGAATGAGAAGAGAATGGAGGTGCCATAAAAAGGTAAACATTGAGCTACCATATGATCCAGCAGGCCCACTCCTCGACGTATAACCTAAGAAGAGAGAATTGGAAAGACACAGGCAGGGAAATCTGCACTGCACAGTTTGACAAGAGCCAAGATATGGGAAGTAACCAAAAAGTCCACCAACGGATGGGTGGACATAGAAGAACTCCTCCATATACAGATGGAATATTCGCTAGTGAAAAAAATGAAACAATGCCATTTACAGCACCATAGATGAGTCTAGACGTAATCACGCCACCTGTGGTAAGTGAGAAAGCAAAAGACACATAACCTATCATATCAGTTATAAGAGTTACTTAAAAATCGATACCAATGAAGATATTTCCACAGCGAAAGGCTATCACAGATTCATTACAAAACTTATGGTTCACCAAATAGAAAGGGATGAGGACTGGATACATTACCATATTGGGGTTAACAGAGATATACACACCATGTGATATATATAACCACCAAAGACGTACGGAAGACCAGGAGAAGACTACTCAACATTGTGTCATAACCTACATGGGAAAAGGATGCGAGGAAGAATAGAGACATGTATATGTGTGAAAGGACCACATCTTGCACACCTAGAACAAACAAACCATTGTAATCATATTGGCTGGGATAAAAAATAAAAAGTACATTACAAATATGAACAAGAAGTAATGAGATATAAACCTAAAAGGCTTTTTCCTGGCACATTCCATTCTAATTTACAACCTAGAACACCACTTCCATTAAGGCTCTGTTTCCCTAGTAACCAAATTTGGTAAAGGGGAAATGCTGCCACCTTGTGGCCGTTTCCTGCAAGAACAGCTTTAAACGCACAGCTAATGGTCACTTAACATTCACAAGGACTCAGGGCTGTAAAGGACACCTGCCCTAACAAATTGTGCTGAAGTAGGGAATGGACCAAAAATTCAAAACAGGCAAATGTTTCAGGAAGAGAGTATGAAGAGTTAAGTTTTACTCACGCTCTTTTTTTAAAAAAGGAAAATGCATAAAAGCTCAACCTCAGGGAGGGTTAGACCCATGCAATCTAATCTACAAAAAGTTTCAACTTACACCAGTCGAATGACCATCAGCAAAAAGTCTACAAAAAATAAATGCTGAAGGGATTTTAGAGAACTGTGCACCCTCTACCTGCAGGTGAGAGGTAAAGGGGTAACAGCCAATAATGAGAACAGAAAGGAGCTGTGTTTAAAAGTAAAAATGGAGGTACCATTCAATCCAGCAGGCGCACCATTGGACCTCTCACCTGAGAAGACAAGAATCGAGAAGACACAGGCCGCCAAAGCTGCAGAGCAGCCTTATTCACAATAGCCAAGACAGGGAAGCAATCAAAATGTCCAACAACAGGTGAATGGATCAAGAAGAAGTGGTCCGGGGCTTCCCTGGTGGCGCAGTGGTTGGGAGTCCGCCTGCCAATGCAGGGGACGCGGGTTCGAGCCCTGGTCTGGGAGGATCCCACATGCCACGGAGCAAATAGGCCCGTGAGCCACAATTACTGAGCCTGCGCGTCTGGAGCCTGTGCTCCGCAACAAGAGAGGCCACGATGGTGAGAGGCCCGCGCACCGCGATGAAGAGTGGCCCCCGCTTGCCACAACTAGAGAAAGCCCTCGCACAGAAGCGAAGACCCAACACAGCCATAAATAAATAAATAAATAAATATTTAAAAAAAAAAAAAAAAAAGAAGAAGTGGTCCATGTACACAATGGAATATTAGCCCTGGAAAACAATGAACCATTGCTCTTTGAGGCACCACAAATGAGTCTGGAGATAATCACGAAACATGAGGTAAGTCGGAAAGCAAAAGACCTATATTCTATGATATCACTTATAGGCGTTATCTAATAACTGACACAAATGAACATATTTCCACAGAGAAAGACATTCACAGACTTCGAAAAGAAACTATGCTCATCTAAAAGGAAAGGTGGGGGGAATGGATAAATTAAGATTAGTGTTCCTATATGTATACAAACACATATTATATACATATCTCAAAAAGACCGATCATATAGCAATGGACGTCTGCAGAACCCTCTGTAACATTTTATATGGGAAGAGGATCTGTACTTGAAAAGACATGCATAATGTACAAATGAACCAGATTGTGTACACCTAGGACAAACAATATTCTAAGCTTTACACCAAGTAAAACTTTTTTTAACCCAAGAAGAAATAATGAGACATCAACTTATGGGGGTTTCTCCATGCACATTCCAATGTAATTTACAGCCTAGGAACACGACTCCCAGAAAGGCTCTGCTGCCCTAGTACCCAGGTTTGGGAATGGAGAAATGCTGCTTCCTTGAGACCACGTCCCACAACAGCAGCTTTAAACCCATTGCTAAAGGTCACTAAATATTTACCGAACTTGCAGTTTGGTAAAAGACACCTGCTCTCTAAAAAAATTCTGGGATGGAAAATCGACCAAAAATTTCAAAAGAGGGCAACCTTCCAAGAAAACAATTTCAAGATTTATATTGTACTCCCAATTGTTTCCTTTTTTTTAACAGAAAAGAAAACGGTGGAGAAAAATGATGAGTTTTATGAATATTCAAAGACATGCAAACCCAAATTACAAAAACCTATCAGCGCACAGCAGCCAGAAGGGCCATTAGCAAAAATGCTGCAAACAATAAATGCTGAAGCGATTGTGGAGAAATGCATACCCTCGATTCTAAGGGGGACGTGGTAAGAGCCACTCATGAAAACACAAAGAAGGTGCTTTGAAAAGGGAAACACGGTGCCACCAGTCAATCAATCACACCCACTGCTGGGCCTATCACCTGAGAAAATGAGAATCAAAAAGTCACAGGTTGGCAGTCCTGCACTCCAAGAATATTTACCATAGCCAACACTTGGAAGCAATGAAAATGTCCATCAACAGAGGAATGCACAAAGTAGAAGTGGTCCACGTACTCAGTGGAAAATTACTCCAATAAAAAATAAACATTAAATTTAAAAATCCAACCAAAGTAAGGAGACATCAGCTTGTGTGGGTTTGTCTGGGCAGACTCCACTCTGATTTATAACCGAGAAACACCACAGGCCGCAAGGGCTTTTCCCTAGTTACTAGGGTGGGGGACATAGAAAGGCTGCCGACCTCTGGCAGTTACCTGCAAAAGCAGCTTTAAAGCCTGTGCTAATGGTCATTTCATAGGAACAAGTACTGCAGAAATGTAAATGAAACCTGCCCTCAAAATATCTTGAGGGAGGGAATGGCAAAACATTTCAAAATCTGACACACACTTAAAGAGAACACTTTGAAGAACTAAGGGGTAATCACAGCTTGAAAAAGAAAAAGGACATGCCTTAAAGCTCAATTTCAACAGATTATGTGACACATTCGAATTCAACCACAGAGAGGTATCAGCTCACACGTGTCAGAATAACCATCAGCAAAAAAACTACAAACAAAAAAAGCTGAAGGTGTTGTGGAGAAATGCATACTCTCAACTTCTAAGGGGACGTAACTTGGAAAGGGCCACGAATGAGAACAGAATGGAGGTGCCTTAAAAAGGTAAACATTGAGCTACCCTATGATCCAGCAGGTCCACTCCTGGACGTATAACTTAAGAAGACAGAATTGGAAAGACACAGGCAGGGAAATCTGCACTGCACAGTATGACAAGAGCCAAGATATGGGAAGTAACCAAAAAGTCCACCAACGGATGGGTGGACATAGAAGAACTCCTCCATATACAGATGGAATATTCGCTAGTGAAAAAAATGAAACAATGCCATTTACAGCACCATAGATGAGTCTAGACGTAATCACGCCACCTGTGGTAAGTGAGAAAGCAAAAGACACATAACCTATCATATCAGTTATAAGAGTTACTTAAAAATCGATACCAATGAAGATATTTCCACAGCGAAAGGCTATCACAGATTCATTACAAAACTTATGGTTCACCAAATAGAAAGGGATGAGGATTGGATCCATTACCATATTGGCGTTAACAGAGATATACACACCATGTGAAATATATAACCACCAAAGACGTACGGAAGACCAGGAGAAGACTACTCAACATTGTGTCATAACCTACATGGGAAAAGGATGCGAGGAAGAATAGATACATGTATATGTGTGAAAGGACCACATCTTGCACACCTAGAACAAACAAACCATTGTAATCATATTGGCTGGGATAAAAAATAAAAAGTAAATTACAAATATGAACAAGAAGTAATGATACATAAACCTAAAGGGCTTTTTCCTGGCACATTCCATTTTAATTTACAACCTAGAACACCACTTCCATTAAGGCTCTGTTTCCCTAGTAACCAAATTTGGTAAAGGGGAAATGCGGCCAACTTGTGGCCGTTTCCTGCAAGAACAGCTTTAAACGCACAGCTAATGGTCACTTAACATTCACAAGGACTCAGGGCTGTAAAGGACACCTGCCCTAACAAATTGTGCTGAAGTAGGGAATGGACCAAAAATTCAAAACAGGCAAATGTTTCAGGAAGAGAGTATGAAGAGTTAAGTTTTACTCACGCTCTTTTTTTAAAAAAGGAAAATGCATAAAAGCTCAACCTCAGGGAGGGTTAGACCCATGCAATCTAATCTACAAAAAGTTTCAACTTACACCAGTCGAATGACCATCAGCAAAAAGTCTACAAAAAATAAATGCTGAAGGGATTTTAGAGAACTGTGCACCCTCTACCTGCAGGTGAGAGGTAAAGGGGTAACAGCCAATAATGAGAACAGAAAGGAGCTGTGTTTAAAAGTAAAAATGGAGGTACCATTCAATCCAGCAGGCGCACCATTGGACCTCTCACCTGAGAAGACAAGAATCGAGAAGACACAGGCCGCCAAAGCTGCAGAGCAGCCTTATTCACAATAGCCAAGACAGGGAAGCAATCAAAATGTCCAACAACAGGTGAATGGATCAAGAAGAAGTGGTCCATGTACACAATGGAATATTAGCCCTGGAAAACAATGAACCATTGCTCTTTGAGGCACCACAAATGAGTCTGGAGATAATCACGAAACATGAGGTAAGTCGGAAAGCAAAAGACCTATATTCTATGATATCACTTAGAGGCGTTATCTAATAACTGACACAAATGAACATATTTCCACAGAGAAAGACATTCACAGACTTCGAAAAGAAACTATGCTCATCTAAAAGGAAAGGTGGGGGGAATGGATAAATTAAGATTAGTGTTCCTATATGTATACAAACACATATTATATACATATCTCAAAAAGACCGATCATATAGCAATGGACGTCTGCAGAACCCCCTGTAACATTTTATATGGGAAGAGGATCTGTACTTGAAAAGACATGCATAATGTACAAATGAACCAGATTGTGTACACCTAGGACAAACAATATTCTAAGCTTTACACCAAGTAAAACTTTTTTTAACCCAAGAAGAAATAATGAGACATCAACTTATGGGGGTTTCTCCATGCACATTCCAATGTAATTTACAGCCTAGGAACACGACTCGCAGAAAGGCTCTGCTGCCCTAGTACCCAGGTTTGGGAATGGAGAAATGCTGCCTCCTTGAGGCCACGTCCCACAACAGCATCTTTAAACCCATTGCTAAAGGTCACTAAATATTTACCGAACTTGCAGTTCGGTAAAAGACACCTGCTCTCTAAAAAAATTCTGGGATGGAAAATCGACCAAAAATTTCAAAAGAGGGCAACCTTCCAAGAAAACAATTTCAAGATTTATATTGTACTCCCAATTGTTTCCTTTTTTTTTAACAGAAAAGAAAACGGTGGAGAAAAATGATGAGTTTTACGAATATTCAAAGACATGCAAACCCAAATTACAAAAACCTATCAGCGCACAGCAGCCAGAAGGGCCATTAGCAGAAATGCTGCAAACAATAAATGCTGACGCGATTGTGGAGAAATGCGTACCCTCGATTCTAAGGGGGACGTGGTAAGAGCCACTCATGAAAACACAAAGAAGGTGCTTTGAAAAGGGAAACACGGTGCCACCAGTCAATCAATCACACCCACTGCTGGGCTTATCACCTGAGAAAAATGAGAATCAAAAAGTCACAGGCTGGCAATCCTGCACTCCAAGAATATTTACCATAGCCAACACTTGGAAGCAAAGAAAATGTCCATCAACCGAGGAGTGCACAAAGTAGAAGTGGTCCACGTACTCAGTGGAAAATTACTCCAATAAAAAATAAAAATTAAATTTAAAAATCCAACCAAAGTAAGGAGACATCAGCTTGTGTGGGTTTGTCTGGGCACACTCCACTCTAATTTATAACCGAGAAACGCCACAGGCCGCAAAGGCTTTTCCCTAGTTACCAGGGTGGGGGACATAGAAAGGCTGCCAGCCTCTGGCAGTTACCTGCAAAAGCAGCTTTAAAGCCTGTGCTAATGGTCATTTCATAGGAACAAGTACTGCAGAACTGTAAATGAAACCTGCCCTCAAAATGTCTTGAGGGAGGTAATGGCCACAACATTTCAAAATGTGACACATACTTAAAGAGAACACTTTGAAGAACTAAGGGGGTAATCACAGCTTGAAAAAGAAAAAGGACATGCCTTAAAGCTCAATTTCAACAGATTATGTGACACATTCGAATTCAACCACAGAGAGGTATCAGCTCACACTTGTCAGAATAACCATCAGCAAGGAAACTACAAACAATAAATGCTGAAGGTGTTGTGGAGAAATGCATACCCTCAACTTCTAAGGGGACGTAACTTGGAAAGGGCCACGAATGAGAAGAGAATGGAGGTGCCATAAAAAGGTAAACATTGAGCTACCATATGATCCAGCAGGCCCACTCCTCGACGTATAACCTAAGAAGAGAGAATTGGAAAGACACAGGCAGGCAAATCTGCATTGCACAGTATGACAAGAGCCAAGATATGGAAGTAACCAAAAAGTCCACCAACAGATGGGTGGACAAAGAAGAACTCCTCCATGTACAGATGGAATATTCGCTAGTGAAAAAAATGAAACAATGCCATTTGCAGCACCATAGATGAGCCTAGACGTAATCACGCCACCTGTAGTAAGTGAGAAAGCAAAAGACACATATCCTATCATATCACTTTTAAGAGTTACTTAAAAATTGATACCAATGAAGATATTTCCACAGGGAAAGGCAATCACAGATTCATTAGAAAACTTATGGTGCACCAAATAGAAAGGGATGAGGATTGCATACATTACCATAATTGGCGTTAACAGAGATATACAAACCATGTGAAATATATAACCACCAAAGACGTACGGAAGACCAGGAGAAGACTACTCAACATTGTGTCATAACCTACATGGGAAACGGATGCGAGGAAGAATAGATACATGTATATGTGTGAAAGGACCACATCTTGCACACCTAGAACAAACAAACCATTGTAATCATATTGGCTGGATAAAAAATAAAAAGTAAATTACAAATATGAACAAGAAGTAATGAGACATAAACCTAAAGGGCTTTTTCCTGGCACATTCCATTCTAATTTACAACCTAGAACACCACTTCCATTAAGGCTCTGTTTCCCTAGTAACCAAATTTGGTAAAGGGGAAATGCGGCCACCTTGTGGCCGTTTCCTGCAAGAACAGCTTTAAACGCACAGCTAATGGTCACTTAACATTCACAAGGACTCAGGGCTGTAAAGGGACACCTGCCCTAACAAATTGTGCTGAAGTAGGGAATGGACCAAAAATTCAAACAGGCAAATGTTCAGGAAGAGAGTATGAAGAGTTAAGTTTTACTCACGCTCTTTTTTTAAAAAAGGAAAATGCATAAAAGCTCAACCTCAGGGAGGGTTAGACCCATGCAATCTAATCTACAAAAAGTTTCAACTTACACCGTCGAATGACCCATTCAGCAAAAAGTCTACAAAAAATAAATGCTGAAGGGAATTTAGAGAACTGTGCAACCCTCTACCTGCAGGTGAGAGGTAAAGGGGTAACAGCAATAATGAGAACAGAAAGGAGCTGTGTTTAAAAGTAAAAATGGAGGTACCATTCAATCCAGCAGGCGCACCATTGGACCTCTCACCTGAGAAGACAAGAATCGAGAAGACACAGGCCGCCAAAGCTGCAGAGCAGCCTTATTCACAATAGCCAAGACAGGGAAGCAATCAAAATGTCCAACAACAGGTGAATGGATCAAGAAGAAGTGGTCCATGTACACAATGGAATATTAGCCCTGGAAAACAATGAACAATTGCTCTTTGAGGCACCACAAATGAGTCTGGAGATAATCACGAACAATGAGTGTAAGTCGGAAAGCAAAAGACCTATATTCTATGATATCACTTATAGGGCGTTATCTAATAACTGACACAAATGAACATATTTCCACAGAGAAAGACATTCACAAGACTTCGAAAAGAAACTATGCTCATCTAAAAGGAAAGGTGGGGGGAATGGATAAATTAAGATTAGTGTTCCTATATGTATACAAACACATATTATATACATATCTCAAAAAGACCGATCATATAGCAATGGACGTCTGCAGAACCCCCTGTAACATTTTATATGGGAAGAGGATCTGTACTTGAAAAGACATGCATAATGTACAAATGAACCAGATTGTGTACACCTAGGACAAACAATATTCTAAGCTTTACACCAAGTAAAACTTTTTTTAAACCCAAGAAGAAATAATGAGACATCAACTTATGGGGGTTTCTCCATGCACATTCCAATGTAATTTACAGCCTAGGAACACGACTCGCAGAAAGGCTCTGCTGCCCTAGTACCCCAGGTTTGGGAATGGAGAAATGCTGCCTCCTTGAGGCCACGTCCCACAACAGCATCTTTAAACCCATTGCTAAAGGTCACTAAATATTTACCGAACTTGCAGTTCGGTAAAAGACACCTGCTCTCTAAAAAAATTCTGGGATGGAAAATCGACCAAAATTTTCAAAAGAGGCAACCTTCCAAGAAAACAATTTCAAGATTTTATATTGTACTCCCAATTGTTTCCTTTTTTTTAACAGAAAAGAAAACGTGGAGAAAAATGATGAGTTTTACGAATATTCAAAGACATGCAAACCCAAATTACAAAAACCTATCAGCGCACAGCAGCCAGAAGGGCCATTAGCAAAAATGCTGCAAACAATAAATGCTGACGCGATTGTGGAGAAATGCGTACCCTCGATTCTAAGGGGGACGTGGTAAGAGCCACTCATGAAAACACAAAGAAGGTGCTTTGAAAGGGAAACACGGTGCCACAGTCAATCAATCACACCCACTGCTGGGCTTATCACCTGAGAAAAATGAGAATCAAAAAGTCACAGGCTAGCAATCCTGCACTCCAAGAATATTTACCATAGCCAACACTTGGAAGCAAAGAAAATTGTCCATCAACCGAGGAGTGCACAAAGTAGAAGTTGGTCCACGTACTCAGTGGAAAATTACTCCAATAAAAAATAAAAATTAAATTTAAAAATCCAACCAAAGTAAGGAGACATCAGCTTGTGTGGGTTTGTCTGGGCACACTCCACTCTAATTTATAACCGAGAAACACCACAGGCCGCAAAGGCTTTTCCCTAGTTACCAGGGTGGGGGACATAGAAAGGCTGCCAGCCTCTGGCAGTTACCTGCAAAAGCAGCTTTAAAGCCTGTGCTAATGGTCATTTCATAGGAACAAGTACTGCAGAACTGTAAATGAAACCTGCCCTCAAAATGGCTTGAGGGAGGTAATGGCCACAACATTTCAAAATGTGACACATACTTAAAGAGAACACTTTGAAGAACTAAGGGGTAATCACAGCTTGAAAAAGAAAAAGGACATGCCTTAAAGCTCAATTTCAACAGATTATGTGACACATTCGAATTCAACCACAGAGAGGTATCAGCTCACACTTGTCAGAATAACCATCAGCAAGGAAACTACAAACAATAAATGCTGAAGGTGTTGTGGAGAAATGCATACCCTCAACTTCTAAGGGGACGTAACTTGGAAAGGGCCACGAATGAGAAGAGAATGGAGGTGCCGTAAAAAGGTAAACATTGAGCTACCATATGATCCAGCAGGCCCACTCCTCGACGTATAACCTAAGAAGAGAGAATTGGAAAGACACAGGCAGGCAAATCTGCATTGCACAGTATGACAAGAGCCAAGATATGGAAGTAACCAAAAAGTCCACCAACAGATGGGTGGACAAAGAAGAACTCCTCCATGTACAGATGGAATATTCGCTAGTGAAAAAAATGAAACAATGCCATTTGCAGCACCATAGATGAGTCTAGACGTAATCACGCCACCTGTAGTAAGTGAGAAAGCAAAAGACACATATCCTATCATATCACTTTTAAGAGTTACTTAAAAATTGACACCAATGAAGATATTTCCACAGAGAAAGGCAATCACAGATTCATTAGAAAACTTATGGTTCACCAAATAGAAAGGGATGAGGATTGGATCCATTACCATATTGGCGTTAACAGAGATATACAAACCATGTGAAATATATAACCACCAAAGACGTACGGAAGACCAGGAGAAGACTACTCAACATTGTGCCATAACCTACATGGGAAAAGGATGCGAGGAAGAATAGATACATGTATATGTGTGAAAGGACCACATCTTGCACACCTAGAACAAACAAACCATTGTAATCATATTGGCTGGGATAAAAAATAAAAAGTAAATTACAAATATGAACAAGAAGTAATGATACATAAACCTAAAGGGCTTTTTCCTGGCACATTCCATTCTAATTTACAACCTAGAACACCACTTCCATTAAGGCTCTGTTTCCCTAGTAACCAAATTTGGTAAAGGGGAAATGCGGCCACCTTGTGGCCGTTTCCTGCAAGAACAGCTTTAAACGCACAGCTAATGGTCACTTAACATTCACAAGGACTCAGGGCTGTAAAGGACACCTGCCCTAACAAATTGTGCTGAAGTAGGGAATGGACCAAAAATTCAAAACAGGCAAATGTTTCAGGAAGAGAGTATGAAGAGTTAAGTTTTACTCACGCTCTTTTTTTAAAAAAGGAAAATGCATAAAAGCTCAACCTCAGGGAGGGTTAGACCCATGCAATCTAATCTACAAAAAGTTTCAACTTACACCAGTCGAATGACCATCAGCAAAAAGTCTACAAAAAATAAATGCTGAAGGGAATTTAGAGAACTGTGCACCCTCTACCTGCAGGTGAGAGGTAAAGGGGTAACAGCCAATAATGAGAACAGAAAGGAGCTGTGTTTAAAAGTAAAAATGGAGGTACCATTCAATCCAGCAGGCGCACCATTGGACCTCTCACCTGAGAAGACAAGAATCGAGAAGACACAGGCCGCCAAAGCTGCAGAGCAGCCTTATTCACAATAGCCAAGACAGGGAAGCAATCAAAATGTCCAACAACAGGTGAATGGATCAAGAAGAAGTGGTCCATGTACACAATGGAATATTAGCCCTGGAAAACAATGAACCATTGCTCTTTGAGGCACCACAAATGAGTCTGGAGATAATCACGAAACATGAGGTAAGTCGGAAAGCAAAAGACCTATATTCTATGATATCACTTATAGGCGTTATCTAATAACTGACACAAATGAACATATTTCCACAGAGAAAGACATTCACAGACTTCGAAAAGAAACTATGCTCATCTAAAAGGAAAGGTGGGGGGAATGGATAAATTAAGATTAGTGTTCCTATATGTATACAAACACATATTATATACATATCTCAAAAAGACCGATCATATAGCAATGGACGTCTGCAGAACCCTCTGTAACATTTTATATGGGAAGAGGATCTGTACTTGAAAAGACATGCATAATGTACAAATGAACCAGATTGTGTACACCTAGGACAAACAATATTCTAAGCTTTACACCAAGTAAAACTTTTTTTAACCCAAGAAGAAATAATGAGACATCAACTTATGGGGGTTTCTCCATGCACATTCCAATGTAATTTACAGCCTAGGAACACGACTCCCAGAAAGGCTCTGCTGCCCTAGTACCCAGGTTTGGGAATGGAGAAATGCTGCTTCCTTGAGACCACGTCCCACAACAGCAGCTTTAAACCCATTGCTAAAGGTCACTAAATATTTACCGAACTTGCAGTTTGGTAAAAGACACCTGCTCTCTAAAAAAATTCTGGGATGGAAAATCGACCAAAAATTTCAAAAGAGGGCAACCTTCCAAGAAAACAATTTCAAGATTTATATTGTACTCCCAATTGTTTCCTTTTTTTTAACAGAAAAGAAAACGGTGGAGAAAAATGATGAGTTTTATGAATATTCAAAGACATGCAAACCCAAATTACAAAAACCTATCAGCGCACAGCAGCCAGAAGGGCCATTAGCAAAAATGCTGCAAACAATAAATGCTGACGCGATTGTGGAGAAATGCGTACCCTCGATTCTAAGGGGGACGTGGTAAGAGCCACTCATGAAAACACAAAGAAGGTGCTTTGAAAAGGGAAACACGGTGCCACCAGTCAATCAATCACACCCACTGCTGGGCTTATCACCTGAGAAAAATGAGAATCAAAAAGTCACAGGCTGGCAATCCTGCACTCCAAGAATATTTACCATAGCCAACACTTGGAAGCAAAGAAAATGTCCATCAACCGAGGAGTGCACAAAGTAGAAGTGGTCCACGTACTCAGTGGAAAATTACTCCAATAAAAAATAAAAATTAAATTTAAAAATCCAACCAAAGTAAGGAGACATCAGCTTGTGTGGGTTTGTCTGGGCACACTCCACTCTAATTTATAACCGAGAAACGCCACAGGCCGCAAAGGCTTTTCCCTAGTTACCAGGGTGGGGGACATAGAAAGGCTGCCAGCCTCTGGCAGTTACCTGCAAAAGCAGCTTTAAAGCCTGTGCTAATGGTCATTTCATAGGAACAAGTACTGCAGAACTGTAAATGAAACCTGCCCTCAAAATGTCTTGAGGGAGGTAATGGCCACAACATTTCAAAATGTGACACATACTTAAAGAGAACACTTTGAAGAACTAAGGGGGTAATCACAGCTTGAAAAAGAAAAAGGACATGCCTTAAAGCTCAATTTCAACAGATTATGTGACACATTCGAATTCAACCACAGAGAGGTATCAGCTCACACTTGTCAGAATAACCATCAGCAAGGAAACTACAAACAATAAATGCTGAAGGTGTTGTGGAGAAATGCATACCCTCAACTTCTAAGGGGACGTAACTTGGAAAGGGCCACGAATGAGAAGAGAATGGAGGTGCCATAAAAAGGTAAACATTGAGCTACCATATGATCCAGCAGGCCCACTCCTCGACGTATAACCTAAGAAGAGAGAATTGGAAAGACACAGGCAGGCAAATCTGCATTGCACAGTATGACAAGAGCCAAGATATGGAAGTAACCAAAAAGTCCACCAACAGATGGGTGGACAAAGAAGAACTCCTCCATGTACAGATGGAATATTCGCTAGTGAAAAAAATGAAACAATGCCATTTGCAGCACCATAGATGAGCCTAGACGTAATCACGCCACCTGTAGTAAGTGAGAAAGCAAAAGACACATATCCTATCATATCACTTTTAAGAGTTACTTAAAAATTGATACCAATGAAGATATTTCCACAGGGAAAGGCAATCACAGATTCATTAGAAAACTTATGGTGCACCAAATAGAAAGGGATGAGGATTGCATACATTACCATATTGGCGTTAACAGAGATATACAAACCATGTGAAATATATAACCACCAAAGACGTACGGAAGACCAGGAGAAGACTACTCAACATTGTGTCATAACCTACATGGGAAAAGGATGCGAGGAAGAATAGATACATGTATATGTGTGAAAGGACCACATCTTGCACACCTAGAACAAACAAACCATTGTAATCATATTGGCTGGGATAAAAAATAAAAAGTAAATTACAAATATGAACAAGAAGTAATGAGACATAAACCTAAAGGGCTTTTTCCTGGCACATTCCATTCTAATTTACAACCTAGAACACCACTTCCATTAAGGCTCTGTTTCCCTAGTAACCAAATTTGGTAAAGGGGAAATGCGGCCACCTTGTGGCCGTTTCCTGCAAGAACAGCTTTAAACGCACAGCTAATGGTCACTTAACATTCACAAGGACTCAGGGCTGTAAAGGACACCTGCCCTAACAAATTGTGCTGAAGTAGGGAATGGACCAAAAATTCAAAACAGGCAAATGTTTCAGGAAGAGAGTATGAAGAGTTAAGTTTTACTCACGCTCTTTTTTTAAAAAAGGAAAATGCATAAAAGCTCAACCTCAGGGAGGGTTAGACCCATGCAATCTAATCTACAAAAAGTTTCAACTTACACCGTCGAATGACCATCAGCAAAAAGTCTACAAAAAATAAATGCTGAAGGGAATTTAGAGAACTGTGCACCCTCTACCTGCAGGTGAGAGGTAAAGGGGTAACAGCCAATAATGAGAACAGAAAGGAGCTGTGTTTAAAAGTAAAAATGGAGGTACCATTCAATCCAGCAGGCGCACCATTGGACCTCTCACCTGAGAAGACAAGAATCGAGAAGACACAGGCCGCCAAAGCTGCAGAGCAGCCTTATTCACAATAGCCAAGACAGGGAAGCAATCAAAATGTCCAACAACAGGTGAATGGATCAAGAAGAAGTGGTCCATGTACACAATGGAATATTAGCCCTGGAAAACAATGAACCATTGCTCTTTGAGGCACCACAAATGAGTCTGGAGATAATCACGAAACATGAGGTAAGTCGGAAAGCAAAAGACCTATATTCTATGATATCACTTATAGGCGTTATCTAATAACTGACACAAATGAACATATTTCCACAGAGAAAGACATTCACAGACTTCGAAAAGAAACTATGCTCATCTAAAAGGAAAGGTGGGGGGAATGGATAAATTAAGATTAGTGTTCCTATATGTATACAAACACATATTATATACATATCTCAAAAAGACCGATCATATAGCAATGGACGTCTGCAGAACCCCCTGTAACATTTTATATGGGAAGAGGATCTGTACTTGAAAAGACATGCATAATGTACAAATGAACCAGATTGTGTACACCTAGGACAAACAATATTCTAAGCTTTACACCAAGTAAAACTTTTTTTAACCCAAGAAGAAATAATGAGACATCAACTTATGGGGGTTTCTCCATGCACATTCCAATGTAATTTACAGCCTAGGAACACGACTCGCAGAAAGGCTCTGCTGCCCTAGTACCCAGGTTTGGGAATGGAGAAATGCTGCCTCCTTGAGGCCACGTCCCACAACAGCATCTTTAAACCCATTGCTAAAGGTCACTAAATATTTACCGAACTTGCAGTTCGGTAAAAGACACCTGCTCTCTAAAAAAATTCTGGGATGGAAAATCGACCAAAAATTTCAAAAGAGGGCAACCTTCCAAGAAAACAATTTCAAGATTTATATTGTACTCCCAATTGTTTCCTTTTTTTTAACAGAAAAGAAAACGGTGGAGAAAAATGATGAGTTTTACGAATATTCAAAGACATGCAAACCCAAATTACAAAAACCTATCAGCGCACAGCAGCCAGAAGGGCCATTAGCAAAAATGCTGCAAACAATAAATGCTGACGCGATTGTGGAGAAATGCGTACCCTCGATTCTAAGGGGGACGTGGTAAGAGCCACTCATGAAAACACAAAGAAGGTGCTTTGAAAAGGGAAACACGGTGCCACCAGTCAATCAATCACACCCACTGCTGGGCTTATCACCTGAGAAAAATGAGAATCAAAAAGTCACAGGCTAGCAATCCTGCACTCCAAGAATATTTACCATAGCCAACACTTGGAAGCAAAGAAAATGTCCATCAACCGAGGAGTGCACAAAGTAGAAGTGGTCCACGTACTCAGTGGAAAATTACTCCAATAAAAAATAAAAATTAAATTTAAAAATCCAACCAAAGTAAGGAGACATCAGCTTGTGTGGGTTTGTCTGGGCACACTCCACTCTAATTTATAACCGAGAAACACCACAGGCCGCAAAGGCTTTTCCCTAGTTACCAGGGTGGGGGACATAGAAAGGCTGCCAGCCTCTGGCAGTTACCTGCAAAAGCAGCTTTAAAGCCTGTGCTAATGGTCATTTCATAGGAACAAGTACTGCAGAACTGTAAATGAAACCTGCCCTCAAAATGGCTTGAGGGAGGTAATGGCCACAACATTTCAAAATGTGACACATACTTAAAGAGAACACTTTGAAGAACTAAGGGGTAATCACAGCTTGAAAAAGAAAAAGGACATGCCTTAAAGCTCAATTTCAACAGATTATGTGACACATTCGAATTCAACCACAGAGAGGTATCAGCTCACACTTGTCAGAATAACCATCAGCAAGGAAACTACAAACAATAAATGCTGAAGGTGTTGTGGAGAAATGCATACCCTCAACTTCTAAGGGGACGTAACTTGGAAAGGGCCACGAATGAGAAGAGAATGGAGGTGCCGTAAAAAGGTAAACATTGAGCTACCATATGATCCAGCAGGCCCACTCCTCGACGTATAACCTAAGAAGAGAGAATTGGAAAGACACAGGCAGGCAAATCTGCATTGCACAGTATGACAAGAGCCAAGATATGGAAGTAACCAAAAAGTCCACCAACAGATGGGTGGACAAAGAAGAACTCCTCCATGTACAGATGGAATATTCGCTAGTGAAAAAAATGAAACAATGCCATTTGCAGCACCATAGATGAGTCTAGACGTAATCACGCCACCTGTAGTAAGTGAGAAAGCAAAAGACACATATCCTATCATATCACTTTTAAGAGTTACTTAAAAATTGACACCAATGAAGATATTTCCACAGAGAAAGGCAATCACAGATTCATTAGAAAACTTATGGTTCACCAAATAGAAAGGGATGAGGATTGGATCCATTACCATATTGGCGTTAACAGAGATATACAAACCATGTGAAATATATAACCACCAAAGACGTACGGAAGACCAGGAGAAGACTACTCAACATTGTGCCATAACCTACATGGGAAAAGGATGCGAGGAAGAATAGATACATGTATATGTGTGAAAGGACCACATCTTGCACACCTAGAACAAACAAACCATTGTAATCATATTGGCTGGGATAAAAAATAAAAAGTAAATTACAAATATGAACAAGAAGTAATGATACATAAACCTAAAGGGCTTTTTCCTGGCACATTCCATTCTAATTTACAACCTAGAACACCACTTCCATTAAGGCTCTGTTTCCCTAGTAACCAAATTTGGTAAAGGGGAAATGCGGCCACCTTGTGGCCGTTTCCTGCAAGAACAGCTTTAAACGCACAGCTAATGGTCACTTAACATTCACAAGGACTCAGGGCTGTAAAGGACACCTGCCCTAACAAATTGTGCTGAAGTAGGGAATGGACCAAAAATTCAAAACAGGCAAATGTTTCAGGAAGAGAGTATGAAGAGTTAAGTTTTACTCACGCTCTTTTTTTAAAAAAGGAAAATGCATAAAAGCTCAACCTCAGGGAGGGTTAGACCCATGCAATCTAATCTACAAAAAGTTTCAACTTACACCAGTCGAATGACCATCAGCAAAAAGTCTACAAAAAATAAATGCTGAAGGGAATTTAGAGAACTGTGCACCCTCTACCTGCAGGTGAGAGGTAAAGGGGTAACAGCCAATAATGAGAACAGAAAGGAGCTGTGTTTAAAAGTAAAAATGGAGGTACCATTCAATCCAGCAGGCGCACCATTGGACCTCTCACCTGAGAAGACAAGAATCGAGAAGACACAGGCCGCCAAAGCTGCAGAGCAGCCTTATTCACAATAGCCAAGACAGGGAAGCAATCAAAATGTCCAACAACAGGTGAATGGATCAAGAAGAAGTGGTCCATGTACACAATGGAATATTAGCCCTGGAAAACAATGAACCATTGCTCTTTGAGGCACCACAAATGAGTCTGGAGATAATCACGAAACATGAGGTAAGTCGGAAAGCAAAAGACCTATATTCTATGATATCACTTATAGGCGTTATCTAATAACTGACACAAATGAACATATTTCCACAGAGAAAGACATTCACAGACTTCGAAAAGAAACTATGCTCATCTAAAAGGAAAGGTGGGGGGAATGGATAAATTAAGATTAGTGTTCCTATATGTATACAAACACATATTATATACATATCTCAAAAAGACCGATCATATAGCAATGGACGTCTGCAGAACCCCCTGTAACATTTTATATGGGAAGAGGATCTGTACTTGAAAAGACATGCATAATGTACAAATGAACCAGATTGTGTACACCTAGGACAAACAATATTCTAAGCTTTACACCAAGTAAAACTTTTTTTAACCCAAGAAGAAATAATGAGACATCAACTTATGGGGGTTTCTCCATGCACATTCCAATGTAATTTACAGCCTAAGAACACGACTCCCAGAAAGGCTCTGCTGCTCTAGTACCCAGGTTTGGGAATGGAGAAATGCTGCCTCCTTGAGGCCACGTCCCACAACAGCAGCTTTAAACCCATTGCTAAAGGTCACTAAATATTTACCGAACTTGCAGTTCGGTAAAAGACACCTGCTCTCTAAAAAAATTCTGGGATGGAAAATCGACCAAAAATTTCAAAAGAGGGCAACCTTCCAAGAAAACAATTTCAAGATTTATATTGTACTCCCAATTGTTTCCTTTTTTTTAACAGAAAAGAAAACGGTGGAGAAAAATGATGAGTTTTACGAATATTCAAAGACATGCAAACCCAAATTACAAAAACCTATCAGCGCACAGCAGCCAGAAGGGCCATTAGCAAAAATGCTGCAAACAATAAATGCTGAAGCGATTGTGGAGAAATGCGTACCCTCGATTCTAAGGGGGACGTGGTAAGAGCCACTCATGAAAACACAAAGAAGGTGCTTTGAAAAGGGAAACACGGTGCCACCAGTCAATCAATCACACCCACTGCTGGGCTTATCACCTGAGAAAAATGAGAATCAAAAAGTCACAGGCTGGCAATCCTGCACTCCAAGAATATTTACCATAGCCAACACTTGGAAGCAAAGAAAATGTCCATCAACCGAGGAGTGCACAAAGTAGAAGTGGTCCACGTACTCAGTGGAAAATTACTCCAATAAAAAATAAAAATTAAATTTAAAAATCCAACCAAAGTAAGGAGACATCAGCTTGTGTGGGTTTGTCTGGGCACACTCCACTCTAATTTATAACCGAGAAACGCCACAGGCCGCAAAGGCTTTTCCCTAGTTACCAGGGTGGGGGACATAGAAAGGCTGCCAGCCTCTGGCAGTTACCTGCAAAAGCAGCTTTAAAGCCTGTGCTAATGGTCATTTCATAGGAACAAGTACTGCAGAACTGTAAATGAAACCTGCCCTCAAAATGTCTTGAGGGAGGTAATGGCCACAACATTTCAAAATGTGACACATACTTAAAGAGAACACTTTGAAGAACTAAGGGGGTAATCACAGCTTGAAAAAGAAAAAGGACATGCCTTAAAGCTCAATTTCAACAGATTATGTGACACATTCGAATTCAACCACAGAGAGGTATCAGCTCACACTTGTCAGAATAACCATCAGCAAGGAAACTACAAACAATAAATGCTGAAGGTGTTGTGGAGAAATGCATACCCTCAACTTCTAAGGGGACGTAACTTGGAAAGGGCCACGAATGAGAAGAGAATGGAGGTGCCATAAAAAGGTAAACATTGAGCTACCATATGATCCAGCAGGCCCACTCCTCGACGTATAACCTAAGAAGAGAGAATTGGAAAGACACAGGCAGGCAAATCTGCATTGCACAGTATGACAAGAGCCAAGATATGGAAGTAACCAAAAAGTCCACCAACAGATGGGTGGACAAAGAAGAACTCCTCCATGTACAGATGGAATATTCGCTAGTGAAAAAAATGAAACAATGCCATTTGCAGCACCATAGATGAGCCTAGACGTAATCACGCCACCTGTAGTAAGTGAGAAAGCAAAAGACACATATCCTATCATATCACTTTTAAGAGTTACTTAAAAATTGATACCAATGAAGATATTTCCACAGAGAAAGGCAATCACAGATTCATTAGAAAACTTATGGTGCACCAAATAGAAAGGGATGAGGATTGCATACATTACCATATTGGCGTTAACAGAGATATACAAACCATGTGAAATATATAACCACCAAAGACGTACGGAAGACCAGGAGAAGACTACTCAACATTGTGCCATAACCTACATGGGAAAAGGATGCGAGGAAGAATAGATACATGTATATGTGTGAAAGGACCACATCTTGCACACCTAGAACAAACAAACCATTGTAATCATATTGGCTGGGATAAAAAATAAAAAGTAAATTACAAATATGAACAAGAAGTAATGATACATAAACCTAAAGGGCTTTTTCCTGGCACATTCCATTCTAATTTACAACCTAGAACACCACTTCCATTAAGGCTCTGTTTCCCTAGTAACCAAATTTGGTAAAGGGGAAATGCGGCCACCTTGTGGCCGTTTCCTGCAAGAACAGCTTTAAACGCACAGCTAATGGTCACTTAACATTCACAAGGACTCAGGGCTGTAAAGGACACCTGCCCTAACAAATTGTGCTGAAGTAGGGAATGGACCAAAAATTCAAAACAGGCAAATGTTTCAGGAAGAGAGTATGAAGAGTTAAGTTTTACTCACGCTCTTTTTTTAAAAAAGGAAAATGCATAAAAGCTCAACCTCAGGGAGGGTTAGACCCATGCAATCTAATCTACAAAAAGTTTCAACTTACACCAGTCGAATGACCATCAGCAAAAAGTCTACAAAAAATAAATGCTGAAGGGAATTTAGAGAACTGTGCACCCTCTACCTGCAGGTGAGAGGTAAAGGGGTAACAGCCAATAATGAGAACAGAAAGGAGCTGTGTTTAAAAGTAAAAATGGAGGTACCATTCAATCCAGCAGGCGCACCATTGGACCTCTCACCTGAGAAGACAAGAATCGAGAAGACACAGGCCGCCAAAGCTGCAGAGCAGCCTTATTCACAATAGCCAAGACAGGGAAGCAATCAAAATGTCCAACAACAGGTGAATGGATCAAGAAGAAGTGGTCCATGTACACAATGGAATATTAGCCCTGGAAAACAATGAACCATTGCTCTTTGAGGCACCACAAATGAGTCTGGAGATAATCACGAAACATGAGGTAAGTCGGAAAGCAAAAGACCTATATTCTATGATATCACTTATAGGCGTTATCTAATAACTGACACAAATGAACATATTTCCACAGAGAAAGACATTCACAGACTTCGAAAAGAAACTATGCTCATCTAAAAGGAAAGGTGGGGGGAATGGATAAATTAAGATTAGTGTTCCTATATGTATACAAACACATATTATATACATATCTCAAAAAGACCGATCATATAGCAATGGACGTCTGCAGAACCCCCTGTAACATTTTATATGGGAAGAGGATCTGTACTTGAAAAGACATGCATAATGTACAAATGAACCAGATTGTGTACACCTAGGACAAACAATATTCTAAGCTTTACACCAAGTAAAACTTTTTTTAACCCAAGAAGAAATAATGAGACATCAACTTATGGGGGTTTCTCCATGCACATTCCAATGTAATTTACAGCCTAGGAACACGACTCGCAGAAAGGCTCTGCTGCCCTAGTACCCAGGTTTGGGAATGGAGAAATGCTGCCTCCTTGAGGCCACGTCCCACAACAGCATCTTTAAACCCATTGCTAAAGGTCACTAAATATTTACCGAACTTGCAGTTCGGTAAAAGACACCTGCTCTCTAAAAAAATTCTGGGATGGAAAATCGACCAAAAATTTCAAAAGAGGGCAACCTTCCAAGAAAACAATTTCAAGATTTATATTGTACTCCCAATTGTTTCCTTTTTTTTAACAGAAAAGAAAACGGTGGAGAAAAATGATGAGTTTTACGAATATTCAAAGACATGCAAACCCAAATTACAAAAACCTATCAGCGCACAGCAGCCAGAAGGGCCATTAGCAAAAATGCTGCAAACAATAAATGCTGACGCGATTGTGGAGAAATGCGTACCCTCGATTCTAAGGGGGACGTGGTAAGAGCCACTCATGAAAACACAAAGAAGGTGCTTTGAAAAGGGAAACACGGTGCCACCAGTCAATCAATCACACCCACTGCTGGGCTTATCACCTGAGAAAAATGAGAATCAAAAAGTCACAGGCTAGCAATCCTGCACTCCAAGAATATTTACCATAGCCAACACTTGGAAGCAAAGAAAATGTCCATCAACCGAGGAGTGCACAAAGTAGAAGTGGTCCACGTACTCAGTGGAAAATTACTCCAATAAAAAATAAAAATTAAATTTAAAAATCCAACCAAAGTAAGGAGACATCAGCTTGTGTGGGTTTGTCTGGGCACACTCCACTCTAATTTATAACCGAGAAACACCACAGGCCGCAAAGGCTTTTCCCTAGTTACCAGGGTGGGGGACATAGAAAGGCTGCCAGCCTCTGGCAGTTACCTGCAAAAGCAGCTTTAAAGCCTGTGCTAATGGTCATTTCATAGGAACAAGTACTGCAGAACTGTAAATGAAACCTGCCCTCAAAATGGCTTGAGGGAGGTAATGGCCACAACATTTCAAAATGTGACACATACTTAAAGAGAACACTTTGAAGAACTAAGGGGTAATCACAGCTTGAAAAAGAAAAAGGACATGCCTTAAAGCTCAATTTCAACAGATTATGTGACACATTCGAATTCAACCACAGAGAGGTATCAGCTCACACTTGTCAGAATAACCATCAGCAAGGAAACTACAAACAATAAATGCTGAAGGTGTTGTGGAGAAATGCATACCCTCAACTTCTAAGGGGACGTAACTTGGAAAGGGCCACGAATGAGAAGAGAATGGAGGTGCCGTAAAAAGGTAAACATTGAGCTACCATATGATCCAGCAGGCCCACTCCTCGACGTATAACCTAAGAAGAGAGAATTGGAAAGACACAGGCAGGCAAATCTGCATTGCACAGTATGACAAGAGCCAAGATATGGAAGTAACCAAAAAGTCCACCAACAGATGGGTGGACAAAGAAGAACTCCTCCATGTACAGATGGAATATTCGCTAGTGAAAAAAATGAAACAATGCCATTTGCAGCACCATAGATGAGTCTAGACGTAATCACGCCACCTGTAGTAAGTGAGAAAGCAAAAGACACATATCCTATCATATCACTTTTAAGAGTTACTTAAAAATTGACACCAATGAAGATATTTCCACAGAGAAAGGCAATCACAGATTCATTAGAAAACTTATGGTTCACCAAATAGAAAGGGATGAGGATTGGATCCATTACCATATTGGCGTTAACAGAGATATACAAACCATGTGAAATATATAACCACCAAAGACGTACGGAAGACCAGGAGAAGACTACTCAACATTGTGCCATAACCTACATGGGAAAAGGATGCGAGGAAGAATAGATACATGTATATGTGTGAAAGGACCACATCTTGCACACCTAGAACAAACAAACCATTGTAATCATATTGGCTGGGATAAAAAATAAAAAGTAAATTACAAATATGAACAAGAAGTAATGATACATAAACCTAAAGGGCTTTTTCCTGGCACATTCCATTCTAATTTACAACCTAGAACACCACTTCCATTAAGGCTCTGTTTCCCTAGTAACCAAATTTGGTAAAGGGGAAATGCGGCCACCTTGTGGCCGTTTCCTGCAAGAACAGCTTTAAACGCACAGCTAATGGTCACTTAACATTCACAAGGACTCAGGGCTGTAAAGGACACCTGCCCTAACAAATTGTGCTGAAGTAGGGAATGGACCAAAAATTCAAAACAGGCAAATGTTTCAGGAAGAGAGTATGAAGAGTTAAGTTTTACTCACGCTCTTTTTTTAAAAAAGGAAAATGCATAAAAGCTCAACCTCAGGGAGGGTTAGACCCATGCAATCTAATCTACAAAAAGTTTCAACTTACACCAGTCGAATGACCATCAGCAAAAAGTCTACAAAAAATAAATGCTGAAGGGAATTTAGAGAACTGTGCACCCTCTACCTGCAGGTGAGAGGTAAAGGGGTAACAGCCAATAATGAGAACAGAAAGGAGCTGTGTTTAAAAGTAAAAATGGAGGTACCATTCAATCCAGCAGGCGCACCATTGGACCTCTCACCTGAGAAGACAAGAATCGAGAAGACACAGGCCGCCAAAGCTGCAGAGCAGCCTTATTCACAATAGCCAAGACAGGGAAGCAATCAAAATGTCCAACAACAGGTGAATGGATCAAGAAGAAGTGGTCCATGTACACAATGGAATATTAGCCCTGGAAAACAATGAACCATTGCTCTTTGAGGCACCACAAATGAGTCTGGAGATAATCACGAAACATGAGTTAAGTCGGAAAGCAAAAGACCTATATTCTATGATATCACTTATAGGCGTTATCTAATAACTGACACAAATGAACATATTTCCACAGAGAAAGACATTCACAGACTTCGAAAAGAAACTATGCTCATCTAAAAGGAAAGGTGGGGGGAATGGATAAATTAAGATTAGTGTTCCTATATGTATACAAACACATATTATATACATATCTCAAAAAGACCGATCATATAGCAATGGACGTCTGCAGAACCCCCTGTAACATTTTATATGGGAAGAGGATCTGTACTTGAAAAGACATGCATAATGTACAAATGAACCAGATTGTGTACACCTAGGACAAACAATATTCTAAGCTTTACACCAAGTAAAACTTTTTTTAACCCAAGAAGAAATAATGAGACATCAACTTATGGGGGTTTCTCCATGCACATTCCAATGTAATTTACAGCCTAGGAACACGACTCCCAGAAAGGCTCTGCTGCTCTAGTACCCAGGTTTGGGAATGGAGAAATGCTGCCTCCTTGAGGCCACGTCCCACAACAGCAGCTTTAAACCCATTGCTAAAGGTCACTAAATATTTACCGAACTTGCAGTTCGGTAAAAGACACCTGCTCTCTAAAAAAATTCTGGGATGGAAAATCGACCAAAAATTTCAAAAGAGGGCAACCTTCCAAGAAAACAATTTCAAGATTTATATTGTACTCCCAATTGTTTCCTTTTTTTTAACAGAAAAGAAAACGGTGGAGAAAAATGATGAGTTTTACGAATATTCAAAGACATGCAAACCCAAATTACAAAAACCTATCAGCGCACAGCAGCCAGAAGGGCCATTAGCAAAAATGCTGCAAACAATAAATGCTGACGCGATTGTGGAGAAATGCGTACCCTCGATTCTAAGGGGGACGTGGTAAGAGCCACTCATGAAAACACAAAGAAGGTGCTTTGAAAAGGGAAACACGGTGCCAGCAGTCAATCAATCACACCCACTGCTGGGCTTATCACCTGAGAAAAATGAGAATCAAAAAGTCACAGGCTGGCAATCCTGCACTCCAACAATATTGACCATAGCCAACACTTGGAAGCAAAGAAAATGTCCATCAACCGAGGAGTGCACAAAGTAGAAGTGGTCCACGTACTCAGTGGAAAATTACTCCAATAAAAAATAAAAATTAAATTTAAAAATCCAACCAAAGTAAGGAGACATCAGCTTGTGTGGGTTTGTCTGGGCACACTCCACTCTAATTTATAACCGAGAAACACCACAGGCCGCAAAGGCTTTTCCCTAGTTACCAGGGTGGGGGACATAGAAAGGCTGCCAGCCTCTGGCAGTTACCTGCAAAAGCAGCTTTAAAGCCTGTGCTAATGGTCATTTCATAGGAACAAGTACTGCAGAACTGTAAATGAAACCTGCCCTCAAAATGTCTTGAGGGAGGTAATGGCCACAACATTTCAAAATGTGACACATACTTAAAGAGAACACTTTGAAGAACTAAGGGGTAATCACAGCTTGAAAAAGAAAAAGGACATGCCTTAAAGCTCAATTTCAACAGATTATGTGACACATTCGAATTCAACCACAGAGAGGTATCAGCTCACACTTGTCAGAATAACCATCAGCAAGGAAACTACAAACAATAAATGCTGAAGGTGTTGTGGAGAAATGCATACCCTCAACTTCTAAGGGGACGTAACTTGGAAAGGGCCACGAATGAGAAGAGAATGGAGGTGCCATAAAAAGGTAAACATTGAGCTACCATATGATCCAGCAGGCCCACTCCTCGACGTATAACCTAAGAAGAGAGAATTGGAAAGACACAGGCAGGCAAATCTGCATTGCACAGTATGACAAGAGCCAAGATATGGAAGTAACCAAAAAGTCCACCAACAGATGGGTGGACAAAGAAGAACTCCTCCATGTACAGATGGAATATTCGCTAGTGAAAAAAATGAAACAATGCCATTTGCAGCACCATAGATGAGTCTAGACGTAATCACGCCACCTGTAGTAAGTGAGAAAGCAAAAGACACATATCCTATCATATCACTTTTAAGAGTTACTTAAAAATTGACACCAATGAAGATATTTCCACAGAGAAAGGCAATCACAGATTCATTAGAAAACTTATGGTTCACCAAATAGAAATGGATGAGGATTGGATACATTACCATATTGGCATTAACAGAGATATACAAACCATGTGAAATATATAACCACCAAAGACGTACGGAGGACCAGGAGAAGACTACTCAACATTGTGTCATAACCTACATGGGAAACGGATGCGAGGAAGAATAGATACATGTATATGTTTGAAAGGACCACATCTTGCACACCTAGAACAAACAAACCATTGTAATCATATTGGCTGGGATAAAAAATAAAAAGTAAATTACAAATTTGAACAAGAAGTAATGAGACATAAACCTAAAGGGCTTTTTCCTGGCACATTCCATTCTAATTTACAACCTAGAACACCACTTCCATTAAGGCTCTGTTTCCCTAGTAACCAAATTTGGTAAAGGGGAAATGCGGCCAACTTGTGGCCGTTTCCTGCAAGAACAGCTTTAAACGCACAGCTAATGGTCACTTAACATTCACAAGGACTCAGGGCTGTAAAGGACACCTGCCCTAACAAATTGTGCTGAAGTAGGGAATGGACCAAAAATTCAAAACAGGCAAATGTTTCAGGAAGAGAGTATGAAGAGTTAAGTTTTACTCACGCTCTTTTTTTAAAAAAGGAAAATGCATAAAAGCTCAACCTCAGGGAGGGTTAGACCCATGCAATCTAATCTACAAAAAGTTTCAACTTACACCAGTCGAATGACCATCAGCAAAAAGTCTACAAAAAATAAATGCTGAAGGGATTTTAGAGAACTGTGCACCCTCTACCTGCAGGTGAGAGGTAAAGGGGTAACAGCCAATAATGAGAACAGAAAGGAGCTGTGTTTAAAAGTAAAAATGGAGGTACCATTCAATCCAGCAGGCGCACCATTGGACCTCTCACCTGAGAAGACAAGAATCGAGAAGACACAGGCCGCCAAAGCTGCAGAGCAGCCTTATTCACAATAGCCAAGACAGGGAAGCAATCAAAATGTCCAACAACAGGTGAATGGATCAAGAAGAAGTGGTCCATGTACACAATGGAATATTAGCCCTGGAAAACAATGAACCATTGCTCTTTGAGGCACCACAAATGAGTCTGGAGATAATCACGAAACATGAGGTAAGTCGGAAAGCAAAAGACCTATATTCTATGATATCACTTATAGGCGTTATCTAATAACTGACACAAATGAACATATTTCCACAGAGAAAGACATTCACAGACTTCGAAAAGAAACTATGCTCATCTAAAAGGAAAGGTGGGGGGAATGGATAAATTAAGATTAGTGTTCCTATATGTATACAAACACATATTATATACATATCTCAAAAAGACCGATCATATAGCAATGGACGTGTGCAGAACCCCCTGTAACATTTTATATGGGAAGAGGATCTGTACTTGAAAAGACATGCATAATGTACAAATGAACCAGATTGTGTACACCTAGGACAAACAATATTCTAAGCTTTACACCAAGTAAAACTTTTTTTAACCCAAGAAGAAATAATGAGACATCAACTTATGGGGGTTTCTCCATGCACATTCCAATGTAATTTACAGCCTAGGAACACGACTCCCAGAAAGGCTCTGCTGCCCTAGTACCCAGGTTTGGGAATGGAGAAATGCTGCCTCCTTGAGGCCACGTCCCACAACAGCAGCTTTAAACCCATTGCTAAAGGTCACTAAATATTTACCGAACTTGCAGTTCGGTAAAAGACACCTGCTCTCTAAAAAAATTCTGGGATGGAAAATCGACCAAAAATTTCAAAAGAGGGCAACCTTCCAAGAAAACAATTTCAAGATTTATATTGTACTCCCAATTGTTTCCTTTTTTTTTAACAGAAAAGAAAACGGTGGAGAAAAATGATGAGTTTTACGAATATTCAAAGACATGCAAACCCAAATTACAAAAACCTATCAGCGCACAGCAGCCAGAAGGGCCATTAGCAGAAATGCTGCAAACAATAAATGCTGACGCGATTGTGGAGAAATGCGTACCCTCGATTCTAAGGGGGACGTGGTAAGAGCCACTCATGAAAACACAAAGAAGGTGCTTTGAAAAGGGAAACACGGTGCCACCAGTCAATCAATCACACCCACTGCTGGGCTTATCACCTGAGAAAAATGAGAATCAAAAACTCACAGGCTGGCAATCCTGCACTCCAAGAATATTTACCATAGCCAACACTTGGAAGCAAAGAAAATGTCCATCAACCGAGGAGTGCACAAAGTAGAAGTGGTCCACGTACTCAGTGGAAAATTACTCCAATAAAAAATAAAAATTAAATTTAAAAATCCAACCAAAGTAAGGAGACATCAGCTTGTGTGGGTTTGTCTGGGCACACCCCACTCTAATTTATAACCGAGAAACACCACAGGCCGCAAAGGCTTTTCCCTAGTTACCAGGGTGGGGGACATAGAAAGGCTGCCAGCCTCTGGCAGTTACCTGCAAAAGCAGCTTTAAAGCCTGTGCTAATGGTCATTTCATAGGAACAAGTACTGCAGAACTGTAAATGAAACCTGCCCTCAAAATGTCTTGAGGGAGGTAATGGCCACAATATTTCAAAATCTGACACACACTTAAAGAGAACACTTTGAAGAACTAAGGGGTAATCACAGCTTGAAAAAGAAAAAGGACATGCCTTAAAGCTCAATTTCAACAGATTATGTGACACATTCGAATTCAACCACAGAGAGGTATCAGCTCACACTTGTCAGAATAACCATCAGCAAGGAAACTACAAACAATAAATGCTGAAGGTGTTGTGGAGAAATGCATACCCTCAACTTCTAAGGGGACGTAACTTGGAAAGGGCCACGAATGAGAAGAGAATGGAGGTGCCATAAAAAGGTAAACATTGAGCTACCATATGATCCAGCAGGCCCACACCTCGACGTATAACCTAAGAAGAGAGAATTGGAAAGACACAGGCAGGCAAATCTGCATTGCACAGTATGACAAGAGCCAAGATATGGAAGTAACCAAAAAGTCCACCAACAGATGGGTGGACAAAGAAGAACTCCTCCATGTACAGATGGAATATTCGCTAGTGAAAAAAATGAAACAATGCCATTTGCAGCACCATAGATGAGCCTAGACGTAATCACGCCACCTGTAGTAAGTGAGAAAGCAAAAGACACATATCCTATCATATCACTTTTAAGAGTTACTTAAAAATTGATACCAATGAAGATATTTCCACAGAGAAAGGCAATCACAGATTCATTAGAAAACTTATGGTTCACCAAATAGAAAGGGATGAGGATTGCATACATTACCATATTGGTGTTAACAGAGATATACAAACCATGTGAAATATATAACCACCAAAGACGTACGGAAGACCAGGAGAAGACTACTCAACATTGTGTCATAACCTACATGGGAAAAGGATGCGAGGAAGAATAGATACATGTATATGTGTGAAAGGGCCACATCTTGCACACCTAGAACAAACAAACCATTGTAATCATATTGGCTGGGATAAAAAATAAAAAGTACATTACAAATATGAACAAGAAGTAATGAGACATAAACCTAAAGGGCTTTTTCCTGGCACATTCCATTCTAATTTACAACCTAGAACACCACTTCCATTAAGGCTCTGTTTCCCTAGTAACCAAATTTGGTAAAGGGGAAATGCGGCCACCTTGTGGCCGTTTCCTGCAAGAACAGCTTTAAACGCACAGCTAATGGTCACTTAACATTCACAAGGACTCAGGGCTGTAAAGGACACCTGCCCTAACAAATTGTGCTGAAGTAGGGAATGGACCAAAAATTCAAAACAGGCAAATGTTTCAGGAAGAGAGTATGAAGAGTTAAGTTTTACTCACGCTCTTTTTTTAAAAAAGGAAAATGCATAAAAGCTCAACCTCAGGGAGGGTTAGACCCATGCAATCTAATCTACAAAAAGTTTCAACTTACACCAGTCGAATGACCATCAGCAAAAAGTCTACAAAAAATAAATGCTGAAGGGAATTTAGAGAACTGTGCACCCTCTACCTGCAGGTGAGAGGTAAAGGGGTAACAGCCAATAATGAGAACAGAAAGGAGCTGTGTTTAAAAGTAAAAATGGAGGTACCATTCAATCCAGCAGGCGCACCATTGGACCTCTCACCTGAGAAGACAAGAATCGAGAAGACACAGGCCGCCAAAGCTGCAGAGCAGCCTTATTCACAATAGCCAAGACAGGGAAGCAATCAAAATGTCCAACAACAGGTGAATGGATCAAGAAGAAGTGGTCCATGTACACAATGGAATATTAGCCCTGGAAAACAATGAACCATTGCTCTTTGAGGCACCACAAATGAGTCTGGAGATAATCACGAAACATGAGGTAAGTCGGAAAGCAAAAGACCTATATTCTATGATATCACTTATAGGCGTTATCTAATAACTGACACAAATGAACATATTTCCACAGAGAAAGACATTCACAGACTTCGAAAAGAAACTATGCTCATCTAAAAGGAAAGGTGGGGGGAATGGATAAATTAAGATTAGTGTTCCTATATGTATACAAACACATATTATATACATATCTCAAAAAGACCGATCATATAGCAATGGACGTCTGCAGAACCCCCTGTAACATTTTATATGGGAAGAGGATCTGTACTTGAAAAGACATGCATAATGTACAAATGAACCAGATTGTGTACACCTAGGACAAACAATATTCTAAGCTTTACACCAAGTAAAACTTTTTTTAACCCAAGAAGAAATAATGAGACATCAACTTATGGGGGTTTCTCCATGCACATTCCAATGTAATTTACAGCCTAGGAACACGACTCGCAGAAAGGCTCTGCTGCCCTAGTACCCAGGTTTGGGAATGGAGAAATGCTGCCTCCTTGAGGCCACGTCCCACAACAGCATCTTTAAACCCATTGCTAAAGGTCACTAAATATTTACCGAACTTGCAGTTCGGTAAAAGACACCTGCTCTCTAAAAAAATTCTGGGATGGAAAATCGACCAAAAATTTCAAAAGAGGGCAACCTTCCAAGAAAACAATTTCAAGATTTATATTGTACTCCCAATTGTTTCCTTTTTTTTAACAGAAAAGAAAACGGTGGAGAAAAATGATGAGTTTTACGAATATTCAAAGACATGCAAACCCAAATTACAAAAACCTATCAGCGCACAGCAGCCAGAAGGGCCATTAGCAAAAATGCTGCAAACAATAAATGCTGACGCGATTGTGGAGAAATGCGTACCCTCGATTCTAAGGGGGACGTGGTAAGAGCCACTCATGAAAACACAAAGAAGGTGCTTTGAAAAGGGAAACACGGTGCCACCAGTCAATCAATCACACCCACTGCTGGGCTTATCACCTGAGAAAAATGAGAATCAAAAAGTCACAGGCTGGCAATCCTGCACTCCAAGAATATTTACCATAGCCAACACTTGGAAGCAAAGAAAATGTCCATCAACCGAGGAGTGCACAAAGTAGAAGTGGTCCACGTACTCAGTGGAAAATTACTCCAATAAAAAATAAAAATTAAATTTAAAAATCCAACCAAAGTAAGGAGACATCAGCTTGTGTGGGTTTGTCTGGGCACACTCCACTCTAATTTATAACCGAGAAACACCACAGGCCGCAAAGGCTTTTCCCTAGTTACCAGGGTGGGGGACATAGAAAGGCTGCCAGCCTCTGGCAGTTACCTGCAAAAGCAGCTTTAAAGCCTGTGCTAATGGTCATTTCATAGGAACAAGTACTGCAGAACTGTAAATGAAACCTGCCCTCAAAATGGCTTGAGGGAGGTAATGGCCACAACATTTCAAAATGTGACACATACTTAAAGAGAACACTTTGAAGAACTAAGGGGTAATCACAGCTTGAAAAAGAAAAAGGACATGCCTTAAAGCTCAATTTCAACAGATTATGTGACACATTCGAATTCAACCACAGAGAGGTATCAGCTCACACTTGTCAGAATAACCATCAGCAAGGAAACTACAAACAATAAATGCTGAAGGTGTTGTGGAGAAATGCATACCCTCAACTTCTAAGGGGACGTAACTTGGAAAGGGCCACGAATGAGAAGAGAATGGAGGTGCCGTAAAAAGGTAAACATTGAGCTACCATATGATCCAGCAGGCCCACTCCTCGACGTATAACCTAAGAAGAGAGAATTGGAAAGACACAGGCAGGCAAATCTGCATTGCACAGTATGACAAGAGCCAAGATATGGAAGTAACCAAAAAGTCCACCAACAGATGGGTGGACAAAGAAGAACTCCTCCATGTACAGATGGAATATTCGCTAGTGAAAAAAATGAAACAATGCCATTTGCAGCACCATAGATGAGTCTAGACGTAATCACGCCACCTGTAGTAAGTGAGAAAGCAAAAGACACATATCCTATCATATCACTTTTAAGAGTTACTTAAAAATTGACACCAATGAAGATATTTCCACAGAGAAAGGCAATCAGAGATTCATTAGAAAACTTATGGTTCACCAAATAGAAAGGGATGAGGATTGGATCCATTACCATATTGGCGTTAACAGAGATATACAAACCATGTGAAATATATAACCACCAAAGACGTACGGAAGACCAGGAGAAGACTACTCAACATTGTGTCATAACCTACATGGGAAAAGGATGCGAGGAAGAATAGATACATGTATATGTGTGAAAGGACCACATCTTGCACACCTAGAACAAACAAACCATTGTAATCATATTGGCTGGGATAAAAAATAAAAAGTAAATTACAAATATGAACAAGAAGTAATGATACATAAACCTAAAGGGCTTTTTCCTGGCACATTCCATTCTAATTTACAACCTAGAACACCACTTCCATTAAGGCTCTGTTTCCCTAGTAACCAAATTTGGTAAAGGGGAAATGCGGCCAACTTGTGGCCGTTTCCTGCAAGAACAGCTTTAAACGCACAGCTAATGGTCACTTAACATTCACAAGGACTCAGGGCTGTAAAGGACACCTGCCCTAACAAATTGTGCTGAAGTAGGGAATGGACCAAAAATTCAAAACAGGCAAATGTTTCAGGAAGAGAGTATGAAGAGTTAAGTTTTACTCACGCTCTTTTTTTAAAAAAGGAAAATGCATAAAAGCTCAACCTCAGGGAGGGTTAGACCCATGCAATCTAATCTACAAAAAGTTTCAACTTACACCAGTCGAATGACCATCAGCAAAAAGTCTACAAAAAATAAATGCTGAAGGGATTTTAGAGAACTGTGCACCCTCTACCTGCAGGTGAGAGGTAAAGGGGTAACAGCCAATAATGAGAACAGAAAGGAGCTGTGTTTAAAAGTAAAAATGGAGGTACCATTCAATCCAGCAGGCGCACCATTGGACCTCTCACCTGAGAAGACAAGAATCGAGAAGACACAGGCCGCCAAAGCTGCAGAGCAGCCTTATTCACAATAGCCAAGACAGGGAAGCAATCAAAATGTCCAACAACAGGTGAATGGATCAAGAAGAAGTGGTCCATGTACACAATGGAATATTAGCCCTGGAAAACAATGAACCATTGCTCTTTGAGGCACCACAAATGAGTCTGGAGATAATCATGAAACATGAGGTAAGTCGGAAAGCAAAAGACCTATATTCTATGATATCACTTATAGGCGTTATCTAATAACTGACACAAATGAACATATTTCCACAGAGAAAGACATTCACAGACTTCGAAAAGAAACTATGCTCATCTAAAAGGAAAGGTGGGGGGAATGGATAAATTAAGATTAGTGTTCCTATATGTATACAAACACATATTATATACATATCTCAAAAAGACCGATCATATAGCAATGGACGTCTGCAGAACCCCCTGTAACATTTTATATGGGAAGAGGATCTGTACTTGAAAAGACATGCATAATGTACAAATGAACCAGATTGTGTACACCTAGGACAAACAATATTCTAAGCTTTACACCAAGTAAAACTTTTTTTAACCCAAGAAGAAATAATGAGACATCAACTTATGGGGGTTTCTCCATGCACATTCCAATGTAATTTACAGCCTAGGAACACGACTCCCAGAAAGGCTCTGCTGCTCTAGTACCCAGGTTTGGGAATGGAGAAATGCTGCCTCCTTGAGGCCACGTCCCACAACAGCATCTTTAAACCCATTGCTAAAGGTCACTAAATATTTACCGAACTTGCAGTTCGGTAAAAGACACCTGCTCTCTAAAAAAATTCTGGGATGGAAAATCGACCAAACATTTCAAAAGAGGGCAACCTTCCAAGAAAACAATTTCAAGATTTATATTGTACTCCCAATTGTTTCCTTTTTTTTTAACAGAAAAGAAAACGGTGGAGAAAAATGATGAGTTTTACGAATATTCAAAGACATGCAAACCCAAATTACAAAAACCTATCAGCGCACAGCAGCCAGAAGGGCCATTAGCAGAAATGCTGCAAACAATAAATGCTGACGCGATTGTGGAGAAATGCGTACCCTCGATTCTAAGGGGGACGTGGTAAGAGCCACTCATGAAAACACAAAGAAGGTGCTTTGAAAAGGGAAACACGGTGCCAGCAGTCAATCAATCACACCCACTGCTGGGCTTATCACCTGAGAAAAATGAGAATCAAAAAGTCACAGGCTGGCAATCCTGCACTCCAACAATATTTACCATAGCCAACACTTGGAAGCAAAGAAAATGTCCATCAACCGAGGAGTGCACAAAGTAGAAGTGGTCCACGTACTCAGTGGAAAATTACTCCAATAAAAAATAAAAATTAAATTTAAAAATCCAACCAAAGTAAGGAGACATCAGCTTGTGTGGGTTTGTCTGGGCACACTCCACTCTAATTTATAACCGAGAAACACCACAGGCCGCAAAGGCTTTTCCCTAGTTACCAGGGTGGGGGACATAGAAAGGCTGCCAGCCTCTGGCAGTTACCTGCAAAAGCAGCTTTAAAGCCTGTGCTAATGGTCATTTCATAGGAACAAGTACTGCAGAACTGTAAATGAAACCTGCCCTCAAAATGGCTTGAGGGAGGTAATGGCCACAACATTTCAAAATGTGACACATACTTAAAGAGAACACTTTGAAGAACTAAGGGGTAATCACAGCTTGAAAAAGAAAAAGGACATGCCTTAAAGCTCAATTTCAACAGATTATGTGACACATTCGAATTCAACCACAGAGAGGTATCAGCTCACACTTGTCAGAATAACCATCAGCAAGGAAACTACAAACAATAAATGCTGAAGGTGTTGTGGAGAAATGCATACCCTCAACTTCTAAGGGGACGTAACTTGGAAAGGGCCACGAATGAGAAGAGAATGGAGGTGCCGTAAAAAGGTAAACATTGAGCTACCATATGATCCAGCAGGCCCACTCCTCGACGTATAACCTAAGAAGAGAGAATTGGAAAGACACAGGCAGGCAAATCTGCATTGCACAGTATGACAAGAGCCAAGATATGGAAGTAACCAAAAAGTCCACCAACAGATGGGTGGACAAAGAAGAACTCCTCCATGTACAGATGGAATATTCGCTAGTGAAAAAAAATGAAACAATGCCATTTGCAGCACCATAGATGAATCTAGACGTAATCACGCCACCTGTAGTAAGTGAGAAAGCAAAAGACACATATCCTATCATATCACTTTTAAGAGTTACTTAAAAATTGACACCAATGAAGATATTTCCACAGAGAAAGGCAATCACAGATTCATTAGAAAACTTATGGTTCACCAAATAGAAAGGGATGAGGATTGGATCCATTACCATATTGGCGTTAACAGAGATATACAAACCATGTGAAATATATAACCACCAAAGACGTACGGAAGACCAGGAGAAGACTACTCAACATTGTGTCATAACCTACATGGGAAAAGGATGCGAGGAAGAATAGATACATGTATATGTGTGAAAGGACCACATCTTGCACACCTAGAACAAACAAACCATTGTAATCATATTGGCTGGGATAAAAAATAAAAAGTAAATTACAAATATGAACAAGAAGTAATGATACATAAACCTAAAGGGCTTTTTCCTGGCACATTCCATTCTAATTTACAACCTAGAACACCACTTCCATTAAGGCTCTGTTTCCCTAGTAACCAAATTTGGTAAAGGGGAAATGCGGCCAACTTGTGGCCGTTTCCTGCAAGAACAGCTTTAAACGCACAGCTAATGGTCACTTAACATTCACAAGGACTCAGGGCTGTAAAGGACACCTGCCCTAACAAATTGTGCTGAAGTAGGGAATGGACCAAAAATTCAAAACAGGCAAATGTTTCAGGAAGAGAGTATGAAGAGTTAAGTTTTACTCACGCTCTTTTTTTAAAAAAGGAAAATGCATAAAAGCTCAACCTCAGGGAGGGTTAGACCCATGCAATCTAATCTACAAAAAGTTTCAACTTACACCAGTCGAATGACCATCAGCAAAAAGTCTACAAAAAATAAATGCTGAAGGGATTTTAGAGAACTGTGCACCCTCTACCTGCAGGTGAGAGGTAAAGGGGTAACAGCCAATAATGAGAACAGAAAGGAGCTGTGTTTAAAAGTAAAAATGGAGGTACCATTCAATCCAGCAGGCGCACCATTGGACCTCTCACCTGAGAAGACAAGAATCGAGAAGACACAGGCCGCCAAAGCTGCAGAGCAGCCTTATTCACAATAGCCAAGACAGGGAAGCAATCAAAATGTCCAACAACAGGTGAATGGATCAAGAAGAAGTGGTCCATGTACACAATGGAATATTAGCCCTGGAAAACAATGAACCATTGCTCTTTGAGGCACCACAAATGAGTCTGGAGATAATCACGAAACATGAGGTAAGTCGGAAAGCAAAAGACCTATATTCTATGATATCACTTATAGGCGTTATCTAATAACTGACACAAATGAACATATTTCCACAGAGAAAGACATTCACAGACTTCGAAAAGAAACTATGCTCATCTAAAAGGAAAGGTGGGGGGAATGGATAAATTAAGATTAGTGTTCCTATATGTATACAAACACATATTATATACATATCTCAAAAAGACCGATCATATAGCAATGGACGTGTGCAGAACCCCCTGTAACATTTTATATGGGAAGAGGATCTGTACTTGAAAAGACATGCATAATGTACAAATGAACCAGATTGTGTACACCTAGGACAAACAATATTCTAAGCTTTACACCAAGTAAAACTTTTTTTAACCCAAGAAGAAATAATGAGACATCAACTTATGGGGGTTTCTCCATGCACATTCCAATGTAATTTACAGCCTAGGAACACGACTCCCAGAAAGGCTCTGCTGCTCTAGTACCCAGGTTTGGGAATGGAGAAATGCTGCCTCCTTGAGGCCACGTCCCACAACAGCAGCTTTAAACCCATTGCTAAAGGTCACTAAATATTTACCGAACTTGCAGTTCGGTAAAAGACACCTGCTCTCTAAAAAAATTCTGGGATGGAAAATCGACCAAAAATTTCAAAAGAGGGCAACCTTCCAAGAAAACAATTTCAAGATTTATATTGTACTCCCAATTGTTTCCTTTTTTTTTAACAGAAAAGAAAACGGTGGAGAAAAATGATGAGTTTTACGAATATTCAAAGACATGCAAACCCAAATTACAAAAACCTATCAGCGCACAGCAGCCAGAAGGGCCATTAGCAGAAATGCTGCAAACAATAAATGCTGACGCGATTGTGGAGAAATGCGTACCCTCGATTCTAAGGGGGACGTGGTAAGAGCCACTCATGAAAACACAAAGAAGGTGCTTTGAAAAGGGAAACACGGTGCCAGCAGTCAATCAATCACACCCACTGCTGGGCTTATCACCTGAGAAAAATGAGAATCAAAAAGTCACAGGCTGGCAATCCTGCACTCCAAGAATATTTACCATAGCCAACACTTGGAAGCAAAGAAAATGTCCATCAACCGAGGAGTGCACAAAGTAGAAGTGGTCCACGTACTCAGTGGAAAATTACTCCAATAAAAAATAAAAATTAAATTTAAAAATCCAACCAAAGTAAGGAGACATCAGCTTGTGTGGGTTTGTCTGGGCACACTCCACTCTAATTTATAACCGAGAAACACCACAGGCCGCAAAGGCTTTTCCCTAGTTACCAGGGTGGGGGACATAGAAAGGCTGCCAGCCTCTGGCAGTTACCTGCAAAAGCAGCTTTAAAGCCTGTGCTAATGGTCATTTCATAGGAACAAGTACTGCAGAACTGTAAATGAAACCTGCCCTCAAAATGTCTTGAGGGAGGTAATGGCCACAACATTTCAAAATGTGACACATACTTAAAGAGAACACTTTGAAGAACTAAGGGGTAATCACAGCTTGAAAAAGAAAAAGGACATGCCTTAAAGCTCAATTTCAACAGATTATGTGACACATTCGAATTCAACCACAGAGAGGTATCAGCTCACACTTGTCAGAATAACCATCAGCAAGGAAACTACAAACAATAAATGCTGAAGGTGTTGTGGAGAAATGCATACCCTCAACTTCTAAGGGGACGTAACTTGGAAAGGGCCACGAATGAGAAGAGAATGGAGGTGCCGTAAAAAGGTAAACATTGAGCTACCATATGATCCAGCAGGCCCACTCCTCGACGTATAACCTAAGAAGAGAGAATTGGAAAGACACAGGCAGGCAAATCTGCATTGCACACTATGACAAGAGCCAAGATATGGAAGTAACCAAAAAGTCCACCAACAGATGGGTGGACAAAGAAGAACTCCTCCATGTACAGATGGAATATTCGCTAGTGAAAAAAATGAAACAATGCCATTTGCAGCACCATAGATGAGTCTAGACGTAATCACGCCACCTGTAGTAAGTGAGAAAGCAAAAGACACATATCCTATCATATCACTTTTAACAGTTACTTAAAAATTGACACCAATGAAGATATTTCCACAGAGAAAGGCAATCACAGATTCATTAGAAAACTTATGGTTCACCAAATAGAAAGGGATGAGGACTGGATCCATTACCATATTGGCGTTAACAGAGATATACAAACCATGTGAAATATATAACCACCAAAGACGTACGGAGGACCAGGAGAAGACTACTCAACATTGTGTCATAACCTACATGGGAAAAGGATGCGAGGAAGAATAGATACATGTATATGTGTGAAAGGGCCACATCTTGCACACCTAGAACAAACAAACCATTGTAATCATATTGGCTGGGATAAAAAATAAAAAGTACATTACAAATTTGAACAAGAAGTAATGAGACATAAACCTAAAGGGCTTTTTCCTGGCACATTCCATTCTAATTTACAACCTAGAACACCACTTCCATTAAGGCTCTGTTTCCCTAGTAACCAAATTTGGTAAAGGGGAAATGCGGCCAACTTGTGGCCGTTTTCTGCAAGAACAGCTTTAAACGCACAGCTAATGGTCACTTAACATTCACAAGGACTCAGGGCTGTAAAGGACACCTGCCCTAACAAATTGTGCTGAAGTAGGGAATGGACCAAAAATTCAAAACAGGCAAATGTTTCAGGAAGAGAGTATGAAGAGTTAAGTTTTACTCACGCTCTTTTTTTAAAAAAGGAAAATGCATAAAAGCTCAACCTCAGGGAGGGTTAGACCCATGCAATCTAATCTACAAAAAGTTTCAACTTACACCAGTCGAATGACCATCAGCAAAAAGTCTACAAAAAATAAATGCTGAAGGGATTTTAGAGAACTGTGCACCCTCTACCTGCAGGTGAGAGGTAAAGGGGTAACAGCCAATAATGAGAACAGAAAGGAGCTGTGTTTAAAAGTAAAAATGGAGGTACCATTCAATCCAGCAGGCGCACCATTGGACCTCTCACCTGAGAAGACAAGAATCGAGAAGACACAGGCCGCCAAAGCTGCAGAGCAGCCTTATTCACAATAGCCAAGACAGGGAAGCAATCAAAATGTCCAACAACAGGTGAATGGATCAAGAAGAAGTGGTCCATGTACACAATGGAATATTAGCCCTGGAAAACAATGAACCATTGCTCTTTGAGGCACCACAAATGAGTCTGGAGATAATCACGAAACATGAGGTAAGTCGGAAAGCAAAAGACCTATATTCTATGATATCACTTATAGGCGTTATCTAATAACTGACACAAATGAACATATTTCCACAGAGAAAGACATTCACAGACTTCGAAAAGAAACTATGCTCATCTAAAAGGAAAGGTGGGGGGAATGGATAAATTAAGATTAGTGTTCCTATATGTATACAAACACATATTATATACATATCTCAAAAAGACCGATCATATAGCAATGGACGTCTGCAGAACCCCCTGTAACATTTTATATGGGAAGAGGATCTGTACTTGAAAAGACATGCATAATGTACAAATGAACCAGATTGTGTACACCTAGGACAAACAATATTCTAAGCTTTACACCAAGTAAAACTTTTTTTAACCCAAGAAGAAATAATGAGACATCAACTTATGGGGGTTTCTCCATGCACATTCCAATGTAATTTACAGCCTAGGAACACGACTCCCAGAAAGGCTCTGCTGCCCTAGTACCCAGGTTTGGGAATGGAGAAATGCTGCCTCCTTGAGGCCACGTCCCACAACAGCATCTTTAAACCCATTGCTAAAGGTCACTAAATATTTACCGAACTTGCAGTTCGGTAAAAGACACCTGCTCTCTAAAAAAATTCTGGGATGGAAAATCGACCAAAAATTTCAAAAGAGGGCAACCTTCCAAGAAAACAATTTCAAGATTTATATTGTACTCCCAATTGTTTCCTTTTTTTTAACAGAAAAGAAAACGGTGGAGAAAAATGATGAGTTTTACGAATATTCAAAGACATGCAAACCCAAATTACAAAAACCTATCAGCGCACAGCAGCCAGAAGGGCCATTAGCAAAAATGCTGCAAACAATAAATGCTGACGCGATTGTGGAGAAATGCGTACCCTCGATTCTAAGGGGGACGTGGTAAGAGCCACTCATGAAAACACAAAGAAGGTGCTTTGAAAAGGGAAACACGGTGCCACCAGTCAGTCAATCACACCCACTGCTGGGCTTATCACCTGAGAAAAATGAGAATCAAAAAGTCACAGGCTGGCAATCCTGCACTCCAAGAATATTTACCATAGCCAACACTTGGAAGCAAAGAAAATGTCCATCAACCGAGGAGTGCACAAAGTAGAAGTGGTCCACGTACTCAGTGGAAAATTACTCCAATAAAAAATAAAAATTAAATTTAAAAATCCAACCAAAGTAAGGAGACATCAGCTTGTGTGGGTTTGTCTGGGCACACTCCACTCTAATTTATAACCGAGAAACACCACAGGCCGCAAAGGCTTTTCCCTAGTTACCAGGGTGGGGGACATAGAAAGGCTGCCAGCCTCTGGCAGTTACCTGCAAAAGCAGCTTTAAAGCCTGTGCTAATGGTCATTTCATAGGAACAAGTACTGCAGAACTGTAAATGAAACCTGCCCTCAAAATGTCTTGAGGGAGGTAATGGCCACAACATTTCAAAATGTGACACATACTTAAAGAGAACACTTTGAAGAACTAAGGGGTAATCACAGCTTGAAAAAGAAAAAGGACATGCCTTAAAGCTCAATTTCAACAGATTATGTGACACATTCGAATTCAACCACAGAGAGGTATCAGCTCACACTTGTCAGAATAACCATCAGCAAGGAAACTACAAACAATAAATGCTGAAGGTGTTGTGGAGAAATGCATACCCTCAACTTCTAAGGGGACGTAACTTGGAAAGGGCCACGAATGAGAAGAGAATGGAGGTGCCGTAAAAAGGTAAACATTGAGCTACCATATGATCCAGCAGGCCCACTCCTCGACGTATAACCTAAGAAGAGAGAATTGGAAAGACACAGGCAGGCAAATCTGCATTGCACAGTATGACAAGAGCCAAGATATGGAAGTAACCAAAAAGTCCACCAACAGATGGGTGGACAAAGAAGAACTCCTCCATGTACAGATGGAATATTCGCTAGTGAAAAAAATGAAACAATGCCATTTGCAGCACCATAGATGAGTCTAGACGTAATCACGCCACCTGTAGTAAGTGAGAAAGCAAAAGACACATATCCTATCATATCACTTTTAAGAGTTACTTAAAAATTGACACCAATGAAGATATTTCCACAGAGAAAGGCAATCACAGATTCATTAGAAAACTTATGGTTCACCAAATAGAAAGGGATGAGGACTGGATCCATTACCATATTGGCGTTAACAGAGATATACAAACCATGTGAAATATATAACCACCAAAGACGTACGGAGGACCAGGAGAAGACTACTCAACATTGTGTCATAACCTACATGGGAAAAGGATGCGAGGAAGAATAGATACATGTATATGTGTGAAAGGGCCACATCTTGCACACCTAGAACAAACAAACCATTGTAATCATATTGGCTGGGATAAAAAATAAAAAGTACATTACAAATTTGAACAAGAAGTAATGAGACATAAACCTAAAGGGCTTTTTCCTGGCACATTCCATTCTAATTTACAACCTAGAACACCACTTCCATTAAGGCTCTGTTTCCCTAGTAACCAAATTTGGTAAAGGGGAAATGCGGCCAACTTGTGGCCGTTTTCTGCAAGAACAGCTTTAAACGCACAGCTAATGGTCACTTAACATTCACAAGGACTCAGGGCTGTAAAGGACACCTGCCCTAACAAATTGTGCTGAAGTAGGGAATGGACCAAAAATTCAAAACAGGCAAATGTTTCAGGAAGAGAGTATGAAGAGTTAAGTTTTACTCACGCTCTTTTTTTAAAAAAGGAAAATGCATAAAAGCTCAACCTCAGGGAGGGTTAGACCCATGCAATCTAATCTACAAAAAGTTTCAACTTACACCAGTCGAATGACCATCAGCAAAAAGTCTACAAAAAATAAATGCTGAAGGGATTTTAGAGAACTGTGCACCCTCTACCTGCAGGTGAGAGGTAAAGGGGTAACAGCCAATAATGAGAACAGAAAGGAGCTGTGTTTAAAAGTAAAAATGGAGGTACCATTCAATCCAGCAGGCGCACCATTGGACCTCTCACCTGAGAAGACAAGAATCGAGAAGACACAGGCCGCCAAAGCTGCAGAGCAGCCTTATTCACAATAGCCAAGACAGGGAAGCAATCAAAATGTCCAACAACAGGTGAATGGATCAAGAAGAAGTGGTCCATGTACACAATGGAATATTAGCCCTGGAAAACAATGAACCATTGCTCTTTGAGGCACCACAAATGAGTCTGGAGATAATCACGAAACATGAGGTAAGTCGGAAAGCAAAAGACCTATATTCTATGATATCACTTATAGGCGTTATCTAATAACTGACACAAATGAACATATTTCCACAGAGAAAGACATTCACAGACTTCGAAAAGAAACTATGCTCATCTAAAAGGAAAGGTGGGGGGAATGGATAAATTAAGATTAGTGTTCCTATATGTATACAAACACATATTATATACATATCTCAAAAAGACCGATCATATAGCAATGGACGTCTGCAGAACCCCCTGTAACATTTTATATGGGAAGAGGATCTGTACTTGAAAAGACATGCATAATGTACAAATGAACCAGATTGTGTACACCTAGGACAAACAATATTCTAAGCTTTACACCAAGTAAAACTTTTTTTAACCCAAGAAGAAATAATGAGACATCAACTTATGGGGGTTTCTCCATGCACATTCCAATGTAATTTACAGCCTAGGAACACGACTCCCAGAAAGGCTCTGCTGCCCTAGTACCCAGGTTTGGGAATGGAGAAATGCTGCCTCCTTGAGGCCACGTCCCACAACAGCATCTTTAAACCCATTGCTAAAGGTCACTAAATATTTACCGAACTTGCAGTTCGGTAAAAGACACCTGCTCTCTAAAAAAATTCTGGGATGGAAAATCGACCAAAAATTTCAAAAGAGGGCAACCTTCCAAGAAAACAATTTCAAGATTTATATTGTACTCCCAATTGTTTCCTTTTTTTTAACAGAAAAGAAAACGGTGGAGAAAAATGATGAGTTTTACGAATATTCAAAGACATGCAAACCCAAATTACAAAAACCTATCAGCGCACAGCAGCCAGAAGGGCCATTAGCAAAAATGCTGCAAACAATAAATGCTGACGCGATTGTGGAGAAATGCGTACCCTCGATTCTAAGGGGGACGTGGTAAGAGCCACTCATGAAAACACAAAGAAGGTGCTTTGAAAAGGGAAACACGGTGCCACCAGTCAGTCAATCACACCCACTGCTGGGCTTATCACCTGAGAAAAATGAGAATCAAAAAGTCACAGGCTGGCAATCCTGCACTCCAAGAATATTTACCATAGCCAACACTTGGAAGCAAAGAAAATGTCCATCAACCGAGGAGTGCACAAAGTAGAAGTGGTCCACGTACTCAGTGGAAAATTACTCCAATAAAAAATAAAAATTAAATTTAAAAATCCAACCAAAGTAAGGAGACATCAGCTTGTGTGGGTTTGTCTGGGCACACTCCACTCTAATTTATAACCGAGAAACACCACAGGCCGCAAAGGCTTTTCCCTAGTTACCAGGGTGGGGGACATAGAAAGGCTGCCAGCCTCTGGCAGTTACCTGCAAAAGCAGCTTTAAAGCCTGTGCTAATGGTCATTTCATAGGAACAAGTACTGCAGAACTGTAAATGAAACCTGCCCTCAAAATGTCTTGAGGGAGGTAATGGCCACAACATTTCAAAATGTGACACATACTTAAAGAGAACACTTTGAAGAACTAAGGGGTAATCACAGCTTGAAAAAGAAAAAGGACATGCCTTAAAGCTCAATTTCAACAGATTATGTGACACATTCGAATTCAACCACAGAGAGGTATCAGCTCACACTTGTCAGAATAACCATCAGCAAGGAAACTACAAACAATAAATGCTGAAGGTGTTGTGGAGAAATGCATACCCTCAACTTCTAAGGGGACGTAACTTGGAAAGGGCCACGAATGAGAAGAGAATGGAGGTGCCGTAAAAAGGTAAACATTGAGCTACCATATGATCCAGCAGGCCCACTCCTCGACGTATAACCTAAGAAGAGAGAATTGGAAAGACACAGGCAGGCAAATCTGCATTGCACAGTATGACAAGAGCCAAGATATGGAAGTAACCAAAAAGTCCACCAACAGATGGGTGGACAAAGAAGAACTCCTCCATGTACAGATGGAATATTCGCTAGTGAAAAAAATGAAACAATGCCATTTGCAGCACCATAGATGAGTCTAGACGTAATCACGCCACCTGTAGTAAGTGAGAAAGCAAAAGACACATATCCTATCATATCACTTTTAAGAGTTACTTAAAAATTGACACCAATGAAGATATTTCCACAGAGAAAGGCAATCACAGATTCATTAGAAAACTTATGGTTCACCAAATAGAAAGGGATGAGGATTGGATCCATTACCATATTGGCGTTAACAGAGATATACAAACCATGTGAAATATATAACCACCAAAGACGTACGGAAGACCAGGAGAAGACTACTCAACATTGTGTCATAACCTACATGGGAAAAGGATGCGAGGAAGAATAGATACATGTATATGTGTGAAAGGACCACATCTTGCACACCTAGAACAAACAAACCATTGTAATCATATTGGCTGGGATAAAAAATAAAAAGTAAATTACAAATATGAACAAGAAGTAATGATACATAAACCTAAAGGGCTTTTTCCTGGCACATTCCATTCTAATTTACAACCTAGAACACCACTTCCATTAAGGCTCTGTTTCCCTAGTAACCAAATTTGGTAAAGGGGAAATGCGGCCAACTTGTGGCCGTTTCCTGCAAGAACAGCTTTAAACGCACAGCTAATGGTCACTTAACATTCACAAGGACTCAGGGCTGTAAAGGACAACTGCCCTAACAAATTGTGCTGAAGTAGGGAATGGACCAAAAATTCAAAACAGGCAAATGTTTCAGGAAGAGAGTATGAAGAGTTAAGTTTTACTCACGCTCTTTTTTTAAAAAAGGAAAATGCATAAAAGCTCAACCTCAGGGAGGGTTAGACCCATGCAATCTAATCTACAAAAAGTTTCAACTTACACCAGTCGAATGACCATCAGCAAAAAGTCTACAAAAAATAAATGCTGAAGGGATTTTAGAGAACTGTGCACCCTCTACCTGCAGGTGAGAGGTAAAGGGGTAACAGCCAATAATGAGAACAGAAAGGAGCTGTGTTTAAAAGTAAAAATGGAGGTACCATTCAATCCAGCAGGCGCACCATTGGACCTCTCACCTGAGAAGACAAGAATCGAGAAGACACAGGCCGCCAAAGCTGCAGAGCAGCCTTATTCACAATAGCCAAGACAGGGAAGCAATCAAAATGTCCAACAACAGGTGAATGGATCAAGAAGAAGTGGTCCATGTACACAATGGAATATTAGCCCTGGAAAACAATGAACCATTGCTCTTTGAGGCACCACAAATGAGTCTGGAGATAATCACGAAACATGAGGTAAGTCGGAAAGCAAAAGACCTATATTCTATGATATCACTTATAGGCGTTATCTAATAACTGACACAAATGAACATATTTCCACAGAGAAAGACATTCACAGACTTCGAAAAGAAACTATGCTCATCTAAAAGGAAAGGTGGGGGGAATGGATAAATTAAGATTAGTGTTCCTATATGTATACAAACACATATTATATACATATCTCAAAAAGACCGATCATATAGCAATGGACGTCTGCAGAACCCCCTGTAACATTTTATATGGGAAGAGGATCTGTACTTGAAAAGACATGCATAATGTACAAATGAACCAGATTGTGTACACCTAGGACAAACAATATTCTAAGCTTTACACCAAGTAAAACTTTTTTTAACCCAAGAAGAAATAATGAGACATCAACTTATGGGGGTTTCTCCATGCACATTCCAATGTAATTTACAGCCTAGGAACACGACTCCCAGAAAGGCTCTGCTGCTCTAGTACCCAGGTTTGGGAATGGAGAAATGCTGCCTCCTTGAGGCCACGTCCCACAACAGCAGCTTTAAACCCATTGCTAAAGGTCACTAAATATTTACCGAACTTGCAGTTCGGTAAAAGACACCTGCTCTCTAAAAAAATTCTGGGATGGAAAATCGACCAAAAATTTCAAAAGAGGGCAACCTTCCAAGAAAACAATTTCAAGATTTATATTGTACTCCCAATTGTTTCCTTTTTTTTTAACAGAAAAGAAAACGGTGGAGAAAAATGATGAGTTTTACGAATATTCAAAGACATGCAAACCCAAATTACAAAAACCTATCAGCGCACAGCAGCCAGAAGGGCCATTAGCAGAAATGCTGCAAACAATAAATGCTGACGCGATTGTGGAGAAATGCGTACCCTCGATTCTAAGGGGGACGTGGTAAGAGCCACTCATGAAAACACAAAGAAGGTGCTTTGAAAAGGGAAACACGGTGCCAGCAGTCAATCAATCACACCCACTGCTGGGCTTATCACCTGAGAAAAATGAGAATCAAAAAGTCACAGGCTGGCAATCCTGCACTCCAATAATATTTACCATAGCCAACACTTGGAAGCAAAGAAAATGTCCATCAACCGAGGAGTGCACAAAGTAGAAGTGGTCCACGTACTCAGTGGAAAATTACTCCAATAAAAAATAAAAATTAAATTTAAAAATCCAACCAAAGTAAGGAGACATCAGCTTGTGTGGGTTTGTCTGGGCACACTCCACTCTAATTTATAACCGAGAAACACCACAGGCCGCAAAGGCTTTTCCCTAGTTACCAGGGTGGGGGACATAGAAAGGCTGCCAGCCTCTGGCAGTTACCTGCAAAAGCAGCTTTAAAGCCTGTGCTAATGGTCATTTCATAGGAACAAGTACTGCAGAACTGTAAATGAAACCTGCCCTCAAAATGGCTTGAGGGAGGTAATGGCCACAACATTTCAAAATGTGACACATACTTAAAGAGAACACTTTGAAGAACTAAGGGGTAATCACAGCTTGAAAAAGAAAAAGGACATGCCTTAAAGCTCAATTTCAACAGATTATGTGACACATTCGAATTCAACCACAGAGAGGTATCAGCTCACACTTGTCAGAATAACCATCAGCAAGGAAACTACAAACAATAAATGCTGAAGGTGTTGTGGAGAAATGCATACCCTCAACTTCTAAGGGGACGTAACTTGGAAAGGGCCACGAATGAGAAGAGAATGGAGGTGCCGTAAAAAGGTAAACATTGAGCTACCATATGATCCAGCAGGCCCACTCCTCGACGTATAACCTAAGAAGAGAGAATTGGAAAGACACAGGCAGGCAAATCTCCATTGCACAGTATGACAAGAGCCAAGATATGGAAGTAACCAAAAAGTCCACCAACAGATGGGTGGACAAAGAAGAACTCCTCCATGTACAGATGGAATATTCGCTAGTGAAAAAAATGAAACAATGCCATTTGCAGCACCATAGATGAGTCTAGACGTAATCACGCCACCTGTAGTAAGTGAGAAAGCAAAAGACACATATCCTATCATATCACTTTTAAGAGTTACTTAAAAATTGACACCAATGAAGATATTTCCACAGAGAAAGGCAATCACAGATTCATTAGAAAACTTATGGTTCACCAAATAGAAAGGGATGAGGATTGGATCCATTACCATATTGGCGTTAACAGAGATATACAAACCATGTGAAATATATAACCACCAAAGACGTACGGAGGACCAGGAGAAGACTACTCAACATTGTGTCATAACCTACATGGGAAAAGGATTCGAGGAAGAATAGATACATGTATATGTTTGAAAGGACCACATCTTGCACACCTAGAACAAACAAACCATTGTAATCATATTGGCTGGGATAAAAAATAAAAAGTAAATTACAAATTTGAACAAGAAGTAATGAGACATAAACCTAAAGGGCTTTTTCCTGGCACATTCCATTCTAATTTACAACCTAGAACACCACTTCCATTAAGGCTCTGTTTCCCTAGTAACCAAATTTGGTAAAGGGGAAATGCTGCCACCTTGTGGCCGTTTCCTGCAAGAACAGCTTTAAACGCACAGCTAATGGTCACTTAACATTCACAAGGACTCAGGGCTGTAAAGGACACCTGCCCTAACAAATTGTGCTGAAGTAGGGAATGGACCAAAAATTCAAAACAGGCAAATGTTTCAGGAAGAGAGTATGAAGAGTTAAGTTTTACTCACGCTCTTTTTTTAAAAAAGGAAAATGCATAAAAGCTCAACCTCAGGGAGGGTTAGACCCATGCAATCTAATCTACAAAAAGTTTCAACTTACACCAGTCGAATGACCATCAGCAAAAAGTCTACAAAAAATAAATGCTGAAGGGATTTTAGAGAACTGTGCACCCTCTACCTGCAGGTGAGAGGTAAAGGGGTAACAGCCAATAATGAGAACAGAAAGGAGCTGTGTTTAAAAGTAAAAATGGAGGTACCATTCAATCCAGCAGGCGCACCATTGGACCTCTCACCTGAGAAGACAAGAATCGAGAAGACACAGGCCGCCAAAGCTGCAGAGCAGCCTTATTCACAATAGCCAAGACAGGGAAGCAATCAAAATGTCCAACAACAGGTGAATGGATCAAGAAGAAGTGGTCCATGTACACAATGGAATATTAGCCCTGGAAAACAATGAACCATTGCTCTTTGAGGCACCACAAATGAGTCTGGAGATAATCACGAAACATGAGGCAAGTCGGAAAGCAAAAGACCTATATTCTATGATATCACTTATAGGCGTTATCTAATAACTGACACAAATGAACATATTTCCACAGAGAAAGACATTCACAGACTTCGAAAAGAAACTATGCTCATCTAAAAGGAAAGGTGGGGGGAATGGATAATTTAAGATTAGTGTTCCTATATGTATACAAACACATATTATATACATATCTCAAAAAGACCGATCATATAGCAATGGACGTCTGCAGAACCCCCTGTAACATTTTATATGGGAAGAGGATCTGTACTTGAAAAGACATGCATAATGTACAAATGAACCAGATTGTGTACACCTAGGACAAACAATATTCTAAGCTTTACACCAAGTAAAACTTTTTTTAACCCAAGAAGAAATAATGAGACATCAACTTATGGGGGTTTCTCCATGCACATTCCAATGTAATTTACAGCCTAGGAACACGACTCGCAGAAAGGCTCTGCTGCCCTAGTACCCAGGTTTGGGAATGGAGAAATGCTGCCTCCTTGAGGCCACGTCCCACAACAGCATCTTTAAACCCATTGCTAAATGTCACTAAATATTTACCGAACTTGCAGTTCGGTAAAAGACACCTGCTCTCTAAAAAAATTCTGGGATGGAAAATCGACCAAAAATTTCAAAAGAGGGCAACCTTCCAAGAAAACAATTTCAAGATTTATATTGTACTCCCAATTGTTTCCTTTTTTTTAACAGAAAAGAAAACGGTGGAGAAAAATGATGAGTTTTACGAATATTCAAAGACATGCAAACCCAAATTACAAAAACCTATCAGCGCACAGCAGCCAGAAGGGCCATTAGCAAAAATGCTGCAAACAATAAATGCTGACGCGATTGTGGAGAAATGCGTACCCTCGATTCTAAGGGGGACGTGGTAAGAGCCACTCATGAAAACACAAAGAAGGTGCTTTGAAAAGGGAAACACGGTGCCACCAGTCAATCAATCACACCCACTGCTGGGCTTATCACCTGAGAAAAATGAGAATCAAAAAGTCACAGGCTGGCAATCCTGCACTCCAAGAATATTTACCATAGCCAACACTTGGAAGCAAAGAAAATGTCCATCAACCGAGGAGTGCACAAAGTAGAAGTGGTCCACGTACTCAGTGGAAAATTACTCCAATAAAAAATAAAAATTAAATTTAAAAATCCAACCAAAGTAAGGAGACATCAGCCTGTGTGGGTTTGTCTGGGCACACTCCACTCTAATTTATAACCGAGAAACACCACAGGCCGCAAAGGCTTTTCCCTAGTTACCAGGGTGGGGGACATAGAAAGGCTGCCAGCCTCTGGCAGTTACCTGCAAAAGCAGCTTTAAAGCCTGTGCTAATGGTCATTTCATAGGAACAAGTACTGCAGAACTGTAAATGAAACCTGCCCTCAAAATGGCTTGAGGGAGGTAATGGCCACAACATTTCAAAATGTGACACATACTTAAAGAGAACACTTTGAAGAACTAAGGGGTAATCACAGCTTGAAAAAGAAAAAGGACATGCCTTAAAGCTCAATTTCAACAGATTATGTGACACATTCGAATTCAACCACAGAGAGGTATCAGCTCACACTTGTCAGAATAACCATCAGCAAGGAAACTACAAACAATAAATGCTGAAGGTGTTGTGGAGAAATGCATACCCTCAACTTCTAAGGGGACGTAACTTGGGAAGGGCCACGAATGAGAAGAGAATGGAGGTGCCGTAAAAAGGTAAACATTGAGCTACCATATGATCCAGCAGGCCCACTCCTCGACGTATAACCTAAGAAGAGAGAATTGGAAAGACACAGGCAGGCAAATCTGCATTGCACACTATGACAAGAGCCAAGATATGGAAGTAACCAAAAAGTCCACCAACAGATGGGTGGACAAAGAAGAACTCCTCCATGTACAGATGGAATATTCGCTAGTGAAAAAAATGAAACAATGCCATTTGCAGCACCATAGATGAGTCTAGACGTAATCACGCCACCTGTAGTAAGTGAGAAAGCAAAAGACACATATCCTATCATATCACTTTTAAGAGTTACTTAAAAATTGACACCAATGAAGATATTTCCACAGAGAAAGGCAATCACAGATTCATTAGAAAACTTATGGTTCACCAAATAGAAAGGGATGAGGATTGGATCCATTACCATATTGGCGTTAACAGAGATATACAAACCATGTGAAATATATAACCACCAAAGACGTACGGAAGACCAGGAGAAGACTACTCAACATTGTGTCATAACCTACATGGGAAAAGGATGCGAGGAAGAATAGATACATGTATATGTGTGAAAGGACCACATCTTGCACACCTAGAACAAACAAACCATTGTAATCATATTGGCTGGGATAAAAAATAAAAAGTAAATTACAAATATGAACAAGAAGTAATGATACATAAACCTAAAGGGCTTTTTCCTGGCACATTCCATTCTAATTTACAACCTAGAACACCACTTCCATTAAGGCTCTGTTTCCCTAGTAACCAAATTTGGTAAAGGGGAAATGCGGCCAACTTGTGGCCGTTTCCTGCAAGAACAGCTTTAAACGCACAGCTAATGGTCACTTAACATTCACAAGGACTCAGGGCTGTAAAGGACACCTGCCCTAACAAATTGTGCTGAAGTAGGGAATGGACCAAAAATTCAAAACAGGCAAATGTTTCAGGAAGAGAGTATGAAGAGTTAAGTTTTACTCACGCTCTTTTTTTAAAAAAGGAAAATGCATAAAAGCTCAACCTCAGGGAGGGTTAGACCCATGCAATCTAATCTACAAAAAGTTTCAACTTACACCAGTCGAATGACCATCAGCAAAAAGTCTACAAAAAATAAATGCTGAAGGGATTTTAGAGAACTGTGCACCCTCTACCTGCAGGTGAGAGGTAAAGGGGTAACAGCCAATAATGAGAACAGAAAGGAGCTGTGTTTAAAAGTAAAAATGGAGGTACCATTCAATCCAGCAGGCGCACCATTGGACCTCTCACCTGAGAAGACAAGAATCGAGAAGACACAGGCCGCCAAAGCTGCAGAGCAGCCTTATTCACAATAGCCAAGACAGGGAAGCAATCAAAATGTCCAACAACAGGTGAATGGATCAAGAAGAAGTGGTCCATGTACACAATGGAATATTAGCCCTGGAAAACAATGAACCATTGCTCTTTGAGGCACCACAAATGAGTCTGGAGATAATCACGAAACATGAGGTAAGTCGGAAAGCAAAAGACCTATATTCTATGATATCACTTATAGGCGTTATCTAATAACTGACACAAATGAACATATTTCCACAGAGAAAGACATTCACAGACTTCGAAAAGAAACTATGCTCATCTAAAAGGAAAGGTGGGGGGAATGGATAAATTAAGATTAGTGTTCCTATATGTATACAAACACATATTATATACATATCTCAAAAAGACCGATCATATAGCAATGGACGTCTGCAGAACCCCCTGTAACATTTTATATGGGAAGAGGATCTGTACTTGAAAAGACATGCATAATGTACAAATGAACCAGATTGTGTACACCTAGGACAAACAATATTCTAAGCTTTACACCAAGTAAAACTTTTTTTAACCCAAGAAGAAATAATGAGACATCAACTTATGGGGGTTTCTCCATGCACATTCCAATGTAATTTACAGCCTAGGAACTCGACTCCCAGAAAGGCTCTGCTGCTCTAGTACCCAGGTTTGGGAATGGAGAAATGCTGCCTCCTTGAGGCCACGTCCCACAACAGCAGCTTTAAACCCATTGCTAAAGGTCACTAAATATTTACCGAACTTGCAGTTCGGTAAAAGACACCTGCTCTCTAAAAAAATTCTGGGATGGAAAATCGACCAAAAATTTCAAAAGAGGGCAACCTTCCAAGAAAACAATTTCAAGATTTATATTGTACTCCCAATTGTTTCCTTTTTTTTTAACAGAAAAGAAAACGGTGGAGAAAAATGATGAGTTTTACGAATATTCAAAGACATGCAAACCCAAATTACAAAAACCTATCAGCGCACAGCAGCCAGAAGGGCCATTAGCAGAAATGCTGCAAACAATAAATGCTGACGCGATTGTGGAGAAATGCGTACCCTCGATTCTAAGGGGGACGTGGTAAGAGCCACTCATGAAAACACAAAGAAGGTGCTTTGAAAAGGGAAACACGGTGCCAGCAGTCAATCAATCACACCCACTGCTGGGCTTATCACCTGAGAAAAATGAGAATCAAAAAGTCACAGGCTGGCAATCCTGCACTCCAAGAATATTTACCATAGCCAACACTTGGAAGCAAAGAAAATGTCCATCAACCGAGGAGTGCACAAAGTAGAAGTGGTCCACGTACTCAGTGGAAAATTACTCCAATAAAAAATAAAAATTAAATTTAAAAATCCAACCAAAGTAAGGAGACATCAGCTTGTGTGGGTTTGTCTGGGCACACTCCACTCTAATTTATAACCGAGAAACACCACAGGCCGCAAAGGCTTTTCCCTAGTTACCAGGGTGGGGGACATAGAAAGGCTGCCAGCCTCTGGCAGTTACCTGCAAAAGCAGCTTTAAAGCCTGTGCTAATGGTCATTTCGTAGGAACAAGTACTGCAGAACTGTAAATGAAACCTGCCCTCAAAATGGCTTGAGGGAGGTAATGGCCACAACATTTCAAAATGTGACACATACTTAAAGAGAACACTTTGAAGAACTAAGGGGTAATCACAGCTTGAAAAAGAAAAAGGACATGCCTTAAAGCTCAATTTCAACAGATTATGTGACACATTCGAATTCAACCACAGAGAGGTATCAGCTCACACTTGTCAGAATAACCATCAGCAAGGAAACTACAAACAATAAATGCTGAAGGTGTTGTGGAGAAATGCATACCCTCAACTTCTAAGGGGACGTAACTTGGGAAGGGCCACGAATGAGAAGAGAATGGAGGTGCCGTAAAAAGGTAAACATTGAGCTACCATATGATCCAGCAGGCCCACTCCTCGACGTATAACCTAAGAAGAGAGAATTGGAAAGACACAGGCAGGCAAATCTGCATTGCACACTATGAAAAGAGCCAAGATATGGAAGTAACCAAAAAGTCCACCAACAGATGGGTGGACAAAGAAGAACTCCTCCATGTACAGATGGAATATTCGCTAGTGAAAAAAATGAAACAATGCCATTTGCAGCACCATAGATGAGTCTAGACGTAATCACGCCACCTGTAGTAAGTGAGAAAGCAAAAGACACATATCCTATCATATCACTTTTAAGAGTTACTTAAAAATTGACACCAATGAAGATATTTCCACAGAGAAAGGCAATCACAGATTCATTAGAAAACTTATGGTTCACCAAATAGAAAGGGATGAGGATTGGATCCATTACCATATTGGCGTTAACAGAGATATACAAACCATGTGAAATATATAACCACCAAAGACGTACGGAGGACCAGGAGAAGACTACTCAACATTGTGTCATAACCTACATGGGAAAAGGATGCGAGGAAGAATAGATACATGTATATGTGTGAAAGGGCCACATCTTGCACACCTAGAACAAACAAACCATTGTAATCATATTGGCTGGGATAAAAAATAAAAAGTACATTACAAATTTGAAGAAGAAGTAATGAGACATAAACCTAAAGGGCTTTTTCCTGGCACATTCCATTCTAATTTACAACCTAGAACACCACTTCCATTAAGGCTCTGTTTCCCTAGTAACCAAATTTGGTAAAGGGGAAATGCTGCCACCTTGTGGCGGTTTCCTGCAAGAACAGCTTTAAACGCACAGCTAATGGTCACTTAACATTCACAAGGACTCAGGGCTGTAAAGGACACCTGCCCTAACAAATTGTGCTGAAGTAGGGAATGGACCAAAAATTCAAAACAGGCAAATGTTTCAGGAAGAGAGTATGAAGAGTTAAGTTTTACTCACGCTCTTTTTTTAAAAAAGGAAAATGCATAAAAGCTCAACCTCAGGGAGGGTTAGACCCATGCAATCTAATCTACAAAAAGTTTCAACTTACACCAGTCGAATGACCATCAGCAAAAAGTCTACAAAAAATAAATGCTGAAGGGATTTTAGAGAACTGTGCACCCTCTACCTGCAGGTGAGAGGTAAAGGGGTAACAGCCAATAATGAGAACAGAAAGGAGCTGTGTTTAAAAGTAAAAATGGAGGTACCATTCAATCCAGCAGGCGCACCATTGGACCTCTCACCTGAGAAGACAAGAATCGAGAAGACACAGGCCGCCAAAGCTGCAGAGCAGCCTTATTCACAATAGCCAAGACAGGGAAGCAATCAAAATGTCCAACAACAGGTGAATGGATCAAGAAGAAGTGGTCCATGTACACAATGGAATATTAGCCCTGGAAAACAATGAACCATTGCTCTTTGAGGCACCACAAATGAGTCTGGAGATAATCACGAAACATGAGGTAAGTCGGAAAGCAAAAGACCTATATTCTATGATATCACTTATAGGCGTTATCTAATAACTGACACAAA